>NC_135078.1:29012500-29037500 GCF_051107435.1 Chaetodon auriga | reverse complement strand
GACAGACAGACAGACAGGCAGACAGGCAGACAGGCAGGCAGGCAGACAGACAGACAGACAGACAGGCAGACAGGCAGACAGGCAGGCAGGCAGACAGACAGACAGACAGACAGGCAGGCAGGCAGACAGACAGACAGACAGACAGACAGGCAGGCAGGCAGACAGGCAGACAGACAGACAGGCAGGCAGGCAGGCAGGCAGGCAGACAGGCAGGCAGGCAGGCAGACAGGCAGACGTTTAGGAAGGGAAGATGAGCCGAGGATCGATCTAAAGCTCAGTTTGTAAAATAGTACGAAGCTCTTGTGAAACACGTCTACACATCCAGGAAAGGTGCGATGAACCCTGACCCTTCTCCTCCGTGACGTTTCAGTCGAGGCCTCGCCCGTTCTGAGAGTGGAAACCAACAAGCCTTCAGCCTCCTGGTGTTCCTGAGTAAAAACATCACTTCCTGTTTTCCTCCGAGCAGCAGCACCTCTGGAAATAAGAGAGGAGTGAAAATGTCGGACATTTTCTCATAATTTGAGGTGGAGTAATAACAGTTTGAGAGGCGCTTTGCACAAACAAGCAGCTCCAGCAGGGGGTGGCGTCGGGTGGAGGAGGAGCAGAAGAAAGCATTAGTCCATTCATTCATTCATTCAGTCTGTAATGAAGACATGAAAGCAGACAGCGGCGGTGGCGGCTGGACTGGATCAGCAGCCGAAGAGTCCGACGCCGGCGTTCAAGAAAACCCAATGAAGAAACACATCGAGGTCCCACAGTTCCTCCAGACGTTTGGCTTCACTGCCTCTACCTGTCCCCGTCTCCTGGACAGCTGTGTGATTGGCTGGCACAGCTGTCAATCACACAAACACACCTTGCCTGCATATTCTTCTCTTTTTAAGCCCTGACGTCTCTTTATTGGAAGAACGATTGTGCAGGATTTGTGTGTTCAGAGACGCTGAGCTGAGATTACTGTTCACCTGTTTGGTGTCGTCATGAAACGGATTCACTTCTGTCTGTTAATCAGCTTTAATCACCTGTAAACACTCACACATCCGCCCGCCTGACAGAGACAGGTTCAGCTCTAATGAGTCTTTATCGTAACATTTCAAACCACATCAAGTGAAACCACACACACACACACACACACACACACACACTCAGCTCCACAGACGGCTCTACCTGTCTCGTGTCTCCAGGTGTGTTTTAATCTCTCTGTGGTCTCTGCGGTGTCACGTATCAAACGTCCCGCCTCACCTGAGGCCACGAGGCTTCCAGGAAGGAAGTGAAGGCGGTGCTGTCTCCGCTGACTGATGCGGTCGAGCTTCAAACACACCATCAAAACTTCTGAGAGACGGGCAGCTGAAAGAGGACGATCAGAGGGGAGGGGAGGGTATAAAAACCAGCGCACCTGAAGGCAGCAGCCAGGAGGAAACAGAGAGTCAGAGCAGATCTACGTCCACATTCACACGTCTGAGGAAAGTCTGCAGGTTTCCTTTGATAACGGCCTCAATGTCCGCCTGAAGCGCAGAGGAGAGCGACGGCGTCTCACACTGTTTTTAACGCAGCAGGTAGATTTTTTTCTTTTTTTTGTAAGGTCGTCCTAAAAGAGCGGCAGGCCGCAGAGCTTCTCTCAGGAAACTCAGAACGAGCTTAGAAAGACAGATATCTTAAAGGTGTGAATGAATTACAGTAAAGAGCAAAGTGTGGTGAATTTGATCAGATCTGATCAGAGTTCCTCCCCTCAGAGTGAGAGAAGGAGCTCCGGTGATCGACAGTCGACGGACGAGCGAGCGAGCGATTGATCACAGGATGTGGATGTGGCGTAGCTTCCTGTGTGTGTCTCTGGTCTGCGGTCTGGCTCTGGACTCCAACACCATCAGATCCTCCAAAGAGACGACACTGCAGAGCTCTGAGGTGCCGGTAAGACCAAGAATACTTCACTGTAGTATTTCTACTTCTACTCCACCATGTTTGCACTTTGACTGCACTACATCCACCTGACACCTGGAGTCACGGCGTCGTTTCACACATGGACAGAACAAAGAAACAGACGTTCAGACACGCGGCAGTAAAAACAGGCTGAACGTTCAGGGTCTCATCTCGAATCTCACACAAAGTTTTAGTTTTTGTTCATAAACATAATTCAAACTCAAATCAAACCTTGAATGTGAGGAGTGCTGAATTAAAGGCAGCCAGAGTCTCTTCAAGCCAACAGAGAACTGGAAGCTGATCTTCATCTTCATGTTCATCAGGACATAAACGGGCCTCTGTTCGGCTCTTCAGAGGAAGCTAGGAAGTCTACGTCCAACCTCCTCTGGTCACACTCACCCTTTAAATGCTGAGTCGTGTGTTTGAGAGAGTCTGTGCGCTGTGATCCATTTCATGAACGATTCATCTGCTGATCATTGAGCGTTGAGTCTTCGAAGCGGCGTGCGTCCCAGCTGATGAACCATGTGACTTCGTCGTGTTTCCAGTCCGGACGCTTTCTGTCGCTCTTCCGTCGATGTTCTTGAGAAGATTCTTTCTCAGTCGTCTCTGAGCTTTCTTCACCAGGGTGGAGATGTGAGATGAACAGCTTCTCAGGAACCTGAAGCTGCTCCTGCTCCTCCTCGGCCCCTCTGCTGTGTCTTCACCTCCTGTTTGCTGAACTCGGCCCATCGGCTCGTTGATTTGGTGAACGTTGAGCAGCAGGTTGTTCTCTGAGCTCTGTCAGACTCTTCATCTCCTCCCCTTCTGAAGGGGAGGAGATGAAGAGTCTGACCACCAGCCAGAACTGTGTGGGCTCTGTTTGAGGGGGAGTCCAGTATCCAGCTGCAGAGGGTTCAGTTTCTGTTCCGCTTCGTGGGGGAGATGGTGCTGAACGCCGACATGAAGTCAACAAACAACACTCTGACGTAGCCGCTGTTGTTTTCATGCTGCTGAAGACGGAGTGGAGGGCGGTGGAGGTGGTCTCTGCTGTGGATCTGTTGGATCTGAGTGTAAACTGGTGAGGGTCCAGGCTGGCTGGGATGTAGTCTTTCATAGAGAACCAGGTTCTCAGAGCACTTCATCAGAATGGGGGTGAGGTCTGCGGGGCGGCGGCCGTTCAGACTGGATGCTGCAGACTTCTTAAGCACAGGGATGATGGAGGCAGGTGGGAACTCTCTCCCATGACAGCGATCTGTTAAAAATGTCCCGTTTTTACTAAACGGCCGGGGACGTGATCAGGCCCAGCAGCTTCACTCGTTTCAGTCCGGCAGGATTCTTCTCTGTGGGTGCAGACAGGGGACGGTCCTCTGCAGGGGGAGGACGGCTGCCTCCATGTGCATGCTGGGGGCTCCTGCTGCTGTAGCCTGTGCTGGTCTGGATCACCTGCCACATTTCCTGGTGTCTGCCGCTGGTGTTCAGGTCTCTCTCCAGCCTCCTCGAGGAGGCTTCACCCTCTCTTGGGTGGTGTCGGATGTTTCTTTGTTACTTGACTGACAGACAGGTTTTGGCTCCTCCTCCTCCTCAGCTCTTCATCCATCCAAACTTTCAGGTTGAGGGATGATTTTACTGTCTTTGTGTAGTATTAGCATAGTAGCAGTAGCAGAATCAGCAGTGTTAGTAGTAGTAGTAGTAGTAGTAGTAGTAGTGGTAATGATAATAGTAGTAGTAGAAGCAGTAACAGTAGCAATAGTATTTTTAGTAGTAGCTGTAGATTATCAGTACTACTAGCTGCAGTGGTAGAACTTAATAGTATGGTAGACTATTACTGTTGGTAGTATCGTAGCAGTAGAAGAAACACTAGTAGTAATACTAGGAAGAGGGTAGAAATAGTAGCAGAAGCAGTACTAGTATACTAGAAGCAGTGGCAGATGTGGTTGTAGTAATGGCAGCGCAAGTAGTTCACATCACAACAGTAATAGTACTTTTAGGACTGATGGCACTAAAATCAGTAGTAGTATAATTCAATGGTACTACTAGTAGTAGAGAGTAGCAGCAGTATTAGTAGTACATGAGTAGAAGAATTGCAGTAGAAGCAGAAGTGGTTTTATCATAACTGTGGTAGTAGTAGTAATAATATTTGCAGTAGTAGTATGGCTTAACAGTATAGTACTCATAGTAATAGTATATTTAGTAGCAGCAGTAGTATTGCTGTAGTGCATCAACAATACTACTGGTAGAAATAAGAGCAGTAGTGGTAGTAGGCTACTGGTGGTAGTAGTATTTGTAGTACTAATAGTGGTAGTAGCGATAGGAACAGCAGTATTAGTTGTAGTTTTAGTAATATCAGTAGAAATAAGAGTTTTTTATTTTTAGAGGATGAATTCACTAATTGGTGGGAAACTCTGTCCTTAGCTGTTAGCCCACTGCTAGCGGCTAGCTTGCCACTAGCTGTTAGCCTGCTGCTAACTGACAGAATAAAAACAACAGCCTGTAAATTCAGTTCTGAGCTGGAAAACAATCCTTCTTAGTGAATTAACTCCAACAGCAGGTGGCAGCTGACACGGTATATTTACATTTACGATTATGTAGTACTTTAATATCTGAGCTCCTAAGTGTGTCATCACCCTCACCTGTCCATCAGGATCGTTCCCATGGCGACCAGGTGGAGCGTCCTGTACGGCGTCGGCCAGAGACGAATTTCAACTCCCACCGAGAATCAACACCTGCATGTTCTACACCTGACTGCTACGTACCTCAGGTGAGTGACGGACAGACAGGCTGCAGACAGACAGTGGACACAGGTTGAAAGAGGACAGTCATTGACATCACTTGCTCTCAGTGTTACTGGCTTCACTGTGTCTCAGTCAGTCAAATGTCACTGTGGAGACATAACAAGCTCCTTAATCAGCGTTTCCTCGTTTACCTGTTTACCTGTCTATTTCTGACCTATCAAAGCACATCTCAGGTTGGCTCAGGTGTCATGGAGATGAAGACTGAGATGATTTTGTCAAACTACTATTTCTATTTTCTACTTGACTGAAAGGTTTGAATATTCTGTCTGTGTGTCTGTTAGAGGGGACGATGCAGTAACAGAGCTCAGAGGAGACCGTCCTCCCAGGACAGAGAGGTGGACAGACACAGAGACACAGAGACAGACAGACAGAGCAACACCAACAGCTTCAACAGGACAAAAGGTGAGTGAGTCAACTAGAAGTCCCAGGGTGCACTGCTGTGGGAAACGGCCAATGAGACAGTTCTAGGACCAGTGGCGGAAAGTAACGAAGTGCATTTACCATTTCTAAGTACTAAACTCAAGTACAAATTTGAGGTACTTTTACTTTACTTAAGTATTTACATTTTATTCGGCTTTACACTTTTACTCCATCTGTCTGACAGCTTCAGTCACTCTTCATCCCCTTCCTGTGCAGTGAAAAGCTCGTATCTCCAGCTGTGTTGATATTGAATGTTTGTGCTGAACTGAAGGACGAAGAGTTCCTTCATGTCTTCTTCAGCTCAGTGAACTCTTTAAAAAGCCTCTTGGATCAGCTGAAAATCATCGTCACAGAGCTGAAAGGACTTTAAGCACATACTGCTGATAAGACTCAGATACTTTTACTCAGAGGAAGGTTTTGACTTTTACTCGTCGTGGAGTATTTTCACAGTGTGGTATTAGTACTTTTATTTATTTATTTATTTATTTATTTATTTTTTTATCAGGGAGGAACATACAAAATCCTTTCAGTATATTTACACACACACACACACACACACACACACACACACACACACACACACACACACACACACAAAACGTGTACTATTACTCTCCTTTCATTTTACAATGTGCAAAATAAGAACGTCTGAACAACGGATGTCACACGTCCTCGTTCTTCCATAAAGATCTACTCATAGTGATTTTCAGTCATCACAATATTTAGCAGTCTGGTGCTTCAAACCTTGTAGCAAACGTACTCAAAGTAGTTCAGGTCTCCTTGGCCTTATATATCTAATCCATTTCGACCACCATTTCTTAAATTTCTCCGATTGTAGTTTTAAAGCGAGTGTCAGTCTCTCCAGAACACAGACTTCATGAGCAGTTCTTTGCCAGTCTTCCAGCGTTGATGCGTTGGGTTGGAGCCACTTCCTTGTCACCGCTTTCTTCCCTCCAATCAATAATATCTTCATTAAATAATTGTCTGCTATTGATTGGGTCTGCAATGCCATAGTGCCAAAGCACAACGAGTGGATATTCAGTGGAACAGGGATTTGAAACATGTATTCCAGACAATCATGAATATCAGACCAGTAAGACAAAAGTTTCGGACAATCCCAAAATAAATGATAATGATGGTTAAATCTGAGCCACACATCCGCCAACAGTTTGTTCCACCACCTTCATGTCTCTTCTGGGCAGAGCTAATAAACAATCTGATAATGTTTTTCCAACCGAACTCACGCCAACTGTGTGAAGTTGTGGTTTTCCATTGTAATTTACAGATGCTTTCCCATTCATCCTCAGGTGTGACCAGATCTCCCTCCCTTTCCCATCTGCATTTAATATGCAGGGTGTGTGAGTTTAAGGAGTCTTGGAAACTTTTGTATAATCTAGATATTATTTTACATCCACTCCCAGATTTATAAGTTGAAACAAAACCCTCAGGATATCACTTCCTAGTTCCTCTGTCATTATTTTATTTAATCGACGTCTTACTTGTAGGTATCTGAAAAAATCTTGTTTCTCTGGACCATATCCTCTTTTAAGATCTTCAAAACCTTTCACAGACCCATTGTGTACGAAGTGGCAATAAGCTGTTAGACCTCTTTCCATCCATATTTTAAATCTGCTATCTGTCTTATTTGGAATAAAATCCGTGCCATATGCACACCAGCAGAATACGTTTACTGCACCCTTTAAATTGTATTTTCTAACTACTTTGTGCCAGATTTTAAGTGTTGTTTTTATCCATGGGCTGTTTTTGTATGTTAGACTGTCTATAAGTTTTTTGTCAGCCATTGCCGCCTGTATAGGTGGACTCACAGATCCTCCCTCCTCTATTTCCTTCCACCTGGCCCGTATTAGTACTTTTACTGCAGTAAAGGATGTGAATATTTCGTGCTCCACTGTTTAGGAGCAGTGATGATACTTGCACTGTCTTCCAGCTCCAGAGATGTCGAGCTGCGTGCGGTCAGGTGACTGTGCGGCCGGCCTGTGCTGTGTCCGGTACCTGACAGGTAAACGGTGTCAGAGGATCCCGGTGGAGGGCGAGGCCTGTCTGCTGCGAGGGTCCACCAAACTGAGGAGGAAGCTGGGACGCTGCGACTGCGACGAAGGGCTGACGTGCGCCACCGTCAGCCGGGCCGAGTCAGGAAAAGCCACGGGTCAGGGGGTGTGTCAGCCCCGCCAGAGACACGGCCAGAGGAAAACAAGGCATTCTGGGAAGAGGAGGAGGACGGCAGAGAGAAGCTGCTGAAGGAATCCTTATGAACTCTGTAGTATTTGTACACATTTAATTTAAACGTCGGTTCAGTTTGTAGACAAATACTCGTGTTGAAACTCAAAATCACGTCAGGGTCGAGGATCAGATCACATCATCACCTATGGCGGCCATGTTGGAGGTCTGACATCCGCTCAGCTGATCATCACTGACTGTCACACCTGAGTCACACCTGAACGTTTTCCTCCACATGGAATCGCAGGAGAGCAGCGGTGGTCCGGGGCCCTTCAGCAGGGCCCTCAGTAAACGCTCACATAGTTTCTCCATTACTGTTGTTGTAGTGAATAAAAGCTACTTGGCTGTAGTTTATTAAAGAGAGCACTTGACTGTTCCACTCTGACTGCTGTCATCGCTTTCTGTGCAAGTCACATTAACGAGGCTCCACAAACTGGAACACAACAATAAGAAGAAAAACAGAATCTGATCAAATAAATCCAGACGTGACCCAAAATCAGCATGAAGACACAAAGTCAAACTGTTCCTACCCAAGAAGAAAATGAATGCTTATAACAGACTTTACGACTGCTGTCACGAACACACACCAGCGTACACACACACGCTTTGTGTTGGCCGCTGGCTACAGCCAACATCTGTACAGTTCAAAGGTCAAATTCACCTCAATGGTGACGCAAAAGATAAGATAAGATAAGACTTTATTGATGCCACGCTGGGAAAATTTAGTTGGTTACAGCCAGCAGGTTACAAAAAGCAGGTAGAGTGGCATAAAGAGGTCAAAATAAAAATCTAGAAGTTTACAAGGTACAGAACAGAAGAAAACAACTGTGTATATGTACATTTATACAGATTATAAAAAATAGTAAATGCCAAATAATCCTTCTGCCATAGAGGAGAACTGCTGCTAGTAGTCCTATGAGAAAAGAACTGACATGACGTGTGCTGTACTGCACTTGAGAAAATACTATTTCGCTTGTACTGGGTTATACTGGTAATACTGGGTTTATGTATATGCACAATATATACAGTTTATAAAATACAGCTGATAATATAAATAGTGTTCCTGCACAGTTGAGAGAAATACACGACTTAGAAGTTGCAGCAGATGAAATGGATAAAAATGATCTTTTCCATCATCAGGCCTCAGCACACGTTTAAGCAAAAGTCATTTTGGCATTTTGGGAAACAGTCTTACTCTCTCACTCGAGCATGAGATGTTAGCCTAGCTTAGCATGAAGACTGGAGGCAGGGGGAATGTGCTAGCCTTGTCTGAAATCACTCCCTGTTTACGGCACCGTGCACTTTATTGACTTACGCTCTTTGGAGAGCCTGAAAAGCCACAGTGGGATGAAAAAAGCAGAGTCCATGACACAAGCTTGACTCCCTGCCAGCAGTCTGACTTCACAGCAAAATAAAGATTTGTGATTATTGAATGAGACAAAGTTCAGCAGAGTCGGAGCTTCACGATGGATCGAGCCTCAAGTGTCCATTCAAGGAAGAGCGGTTTTTGGTGCGACTGAACTGGTTTCACTTATCAGACCTGGAGTTTACTGCTGGTGTGCAACCACAACATCAGACTACAGACATGAAACAAAAGCCTTAAAGAGCAGAGCGAAACAAACAGCGAGAAGCAGACAACACAGACAAACAACACAGACAACACAGTGGCTGTACTCACCTGTCTGAATGTCATTCTCTGAGCCTCATGGACAATGAAGTCCCCTGTCTGTCCCAGTATAACCAGTCCCCTCAGCCTGTCTGTCCCAGTGTAAGCAGTCAGAAACAGCAGAAAGGGCTCACACTCCTCACTGAAGAAGAAGTTCCTCAGCAGTGTAACACATGTACAAATCACAGCTGGAGGATGCACCACAAACATATTAGCATTTAGCCAAACTGAGTGTAGCTTTGGTGCTGCTAACATTGGCTTCGGCGCTGCTAACATTAGCTTTGGTGCTGCTAACATTAGCTTTGGCGCTGCTAACATTAGCTTTGGTGCTGCTAACATTAGCTTTGGTGCCGCTAACATGGCTAGCTCAGCTTCTTCCCCTGAAATTCACCTCATGGAGTCTCTGGCTGTTCTATTTAAAAATCAGTCTGTTTAAAACAAACTCTTTCCTCCTCTTCCTCTCAAATCCACTTTGGAAACGTTTCATATTGGTACCCTCCATCTGCCTCTGGAGTTAACTGCTACGTCATTTGACTTGGCGCGAATGCAGCATGTAAAGGTCAAAGGTCAATGTGGTATAGTCCATTAAATGTAAAATGTGGGTGGTAATAAATATTGGGAGATACACATATTTAATTGAATCTGCCCACATTTGTTTGATCAGTTTCCATTCATTTGAAGTGATGAACGGAAAAATGCTGTAAAATTAAAAAAGCAAACAAATTCATGACTGGCCTGTGCTTTATGGTAAAACCAGGGAGCGTGTTTGAAGAGACTCTGTGAATTTCCACCTCTAGATGTGAGTTTCTGTTGAGGATATTGTTTGTTTAAAGAACTGTGTGGCTTTTCTTTTCAGTTCGTATTTTTGACCTCATTAACTCACCAGTTGAACCAGACTTGAACTGTCAATCGTTTCACCTACTAAACAAGTAAAAGAGCTCCCCCTGCTGGAGACTCCAAGACCCAGCGTTACAGGAGAAACATGGAGGTGAAGGTGGGATCAGTTCATGCTTTTAGTTTAGATTTTTTCTCCCGAGTATTTTAATTTGATGCTAAACTAATTTGCTGCGACACATCATCAGATGAATGTGAAGTCACTGTGCAGATTATTGACAGCTGATCAGGTCCAAGATGTTTAACAGTGACAATCATTTCAAAATGTTAATTGATGATGAAAGTGTTGATGGGTGACAACGTGCAGACTAATGTAAAATCAATGCAATCTGTTGGTCCAATTATCACGATTACATTTGTGTTTCTTACTTTACATGTTAAAATATGAGATCAACTGAAAAAAATAGCATATTTTACATTAAAATGGGAACTTGTCATTTCAACACTTGAACTCAAGTTGCAGAACTCACTGTGCTGAAAACTAAAGCTGTTTGAGATTTTCATAGCAGGTTTGATGATCACTGATTCACCGAATCATCTGAGCCTGAAGTCAGTGCAGTCAAACCATCCTGGTGGATCTCAAAGCTCCTTGAATGAGGTGAAATGTCCTGAAGAACCCAGAGCTGGAGTCCAGCTGCCCTTGATTTAGCTCTTTTGGTCATTTGTGATGAGATTAAAAAAACCCCAGACATTTCCAACATGGCAGCAGTCATGAGTGACTTCATCTCCACTGGCTCTTCTTGACAAGCTGCTGGTATTTTAAAATAATCAAGCAGAGCACACTGATGCTGTGACTCTTCATTATGGTCTGGATGTCAGCATGTTGACTAAAGTGATCACCATGGCTGCAGAGCGGTTCAGTGCATCACCGGGCCGCTGCTCAGACTAACCCGACACGTCGTGGTGGTGAAGTTCTTGCGTAATGTTGGTGGGGAAACGGCTCTGAAACCGTCCCGAACAACCTGTCAACTCTTTGACTGAGCTGAATTTTCTACGTGGTTAGAAAAGCAAAAGCAAACCCCTCAAATGTCAAGGCAACTTTTATTTTCTTACTCATTTTTTGACTTAACAAAAAACCGTTGGGACTTGTGGAAAAAAACGTTAATGCAAAAGAAACTTAAAGGCAAGTCACAAATGCAGCAACATGATTTCAACAACAGAATAAAAAAGGGGTGGGAGGGGGATCAGCTGATTCTCCATCAATAGGAATGTTGAATGGTGGGTGGAGCCTACAGGGGCGTGGCTACAGGGCAAGCAGGAAGGTCAAGTGCCGGAGCTCAGAGCTGCCCACAATCGGTGATGGTGATTGTGCACGTGGGTTTGCCGCTCTGCGAGCCTTTGCCCTCCATCTTCCTCACCACATCCATCCCCTCGATCACTTGGCCGAAGACCACGTGTTTCCCATCGAGCCTGCGGGCACAGATCATCAACAGCCACCATTAGTAGCGTTAGCAACAAACTGAAGCCAAGCGTGTGGCCGCACCGTGCTGAAAACAAACATGCTGAATATCTGGGAGACTCATCACATCCACAAAGGAAAAACACACGAGGTCACCTCACCAGGACTCACTATGTCAGAATAAAACTCATAACCAGGTCTTCAGCCATAACATAACTACGTTATGGTGGTTATCAATCACTGTCCCGCTGAAGTTATCTGCAAGGCCGACATGTTGATGGATGTGAAACAAAGCAGTTTGGTCCCACATCAGTCAGACGACATAACACACAACAAGCAGAGTCTCAGATGTGTTTGTTCAGGGGCAGACACGCCAGCACCCGACGCTTCATGATGCAAAGCCACGCATCTGATAGGTGACCACTGAAACACAAACGTACCAGTTAACAGCATCAAAAGAAGGGTGCTGAAAATGTCTGTGGGGGTAAAACAGCTCAAATTCCTCATCAGCTCACAGGAAACGATTCATCGCCCGCTGGCTCTCGACAGGAAATCCATTACAAGATGGTTTCATCTTTGATCAAGCAACGTGTTTCTGTTGAGCTTTGTGGATTTTTTTTGTCAACGAAGAGCAGAGTCTCCATATTTAAAGTGACCCTGTGCCCACTTCAAACTACAGCGTAACCTGACCTATCATTTCACACATCCTCACACTGAATTTATTTACCACTGGACACAAACTGTTGGACATCAGCTTCTTTGTTCACTGCAGCAACATTAAGCTCATCAACTACAGCTAAACTGCTGAAAATTGCATTTGAACTTCCTGCTTCAATAGATCCAAAGACATCCTCCCCACAGAGCTAATGGAGACTCAAAAAACCTGATGCAGGTTATTTTAATGCAGAGCAAACACTCAACAAGCGATTCAACACCCAACTCATTACTGTTCACTCACAGGATGTTGAAGGAACTTTGGAAGTGTGCAGGTTTGGTGACTTTAAGATCCCTTCAGAGACTTTTTGGCGGACTCCAGCGTGACTAACCCTCAGCCTTATTCCAAATCATATACAATCACTAGTTTATAGTGACTTCAACTTTCTAGCTTTTGTTTTAAACTTTTATGCAAATAATGACTTTATAACCATGCAGATTCTCACTCACTCACTCTTACCATGCGGTTTTGGCTGTGCAGATGAAGAACTGGGACCCGTTGGTGTTTGGTCCGGCGTTGGCCATGGACAGGATGCCGGGACCGGTGTGCTTCAAGTCGAAGTTCTCATCAGCAAACTTGTTGCCATAGATGGACTTTCCACCAGTTCCGTTGTGATTGGTAAAGTCACCTCCCTGAGTGTTAACAAATGAAGACACACTTCAGTACGAGAGCTCAACAAAGTGACCTAAACCAGACGGTCCAGACAACATTTGACCTGAGGATGGCACTAAAACCATCCACAGGGGACGAGCTCAGGTGGACTTGAAATGATTAGTTGATTGGCAAACTTTTTTTTTGTCACTTCACACAATAAATTATCTTGTTCAAGCTTCTCCAGTGTGAGGATTTGCTGATTTTCTGTAGTAAAATGAATGCCATCAGATACCAGAAGTCTCACTGTGTCAGTTTTGGCAATGGGAAATTTTAACTATCATGTTCACCATTTTCTGACAGTTTGTAGACTAATCAAGACAATAACCTATAGATTAAACACAAAAATTGTTGCCTGATCGTAATGAAATAATGTTCAAAAAGTCTGTTATCGATTGATACTAAAATGGCTGGTTCAGGCTTCAAAACACCTAAACAGGGGGGAAAAAAAACAACACCACAAATTTGACACAGGCTAAAAGGTGTTTTCTTGGCCTCATCACCTGGCACATAAAATCAGGGATGACACGGTGGAAGATGGAGCCCTTGTAGCCGAAGCCCTTCTCACCGGTGCAGAGAGCACGGAAGTTCTCAGCAGTCTTGGGCACCACATCGGCGTGGAGCTGTAGAAACAAATGAACACACCCAGAGTCAGTCAATGTTATGAACAAATACTGTATTAACTTCTAGCTTCCAAGACTGACAAAAAGAAACGAGTTGTGAAATCAGTAACCAGACAGTGAATTTATATCCGGCTTGTAGCCATGCAGACCTGAGTCCGAGCCAGAACAGGCTGACCAGATACTGCACTTTGCTCTCTGTAGCAAGCGATTGTATAACTACATGGCCAGCTGCTTATAGTCCAACATGCTCAGTGTATCATTTGGCAATACTGGACGAGTACCATTGTAAAAACGACACCACTGTGCATTAATCGCTGCAGAAGGTTTTTTTTTTTTTTGGGGGGGGGGGGGGGGGATTCAACTCATTCACATTTAAGATTGTAAGTCCAACGTTAAAAGTCAAATCAAGTTCAACAACACTGTGTTGCTTTTAGGTAGCAGCTGCAGCCCATTAGCCACAGATGTGTGGTAATTGTGTTATGTCATGGAGAAAGAGGTGTACAGCATTGCACCACACTGGATATCTGCATGCCCTGCACAGCAGTGACGCTACCGTGCAAGTATGTTCGGGGGGGGGGGGGGGGTGCAGGGGGCTGCAGCAGACAGGCTGGTATGTGGTGAGCGCTGCGGCTGATCTCAGGGCAGCACTGTACCGATCCACCTGCTCAGCAGTAACAGGAACCAGACTTTCATAATTCAAGAGCTGTCTAATAGAAGCGCCAACATGGTCCAATTACCATTAACACGCACAAGTGTGGCCAAAAATGTAAGACTACAACACTGACTGGTGTGTGCGGGGTTTGGAGCTGTGCACCATTTAGGCTGAAGGTCTGATTTCAAAATTAGCTCACAACTCGTACCATACAGCGGGAACGCCCATGATGAGCACAGCTACTGCTATGAGCACAAAATGGCTGGATGTGTCTGCTAGCATGCTAACAGCTTCGGGCTTGCAATTGGCTGCCTAAAAACAAGCGGCTAAAAATAAGTTAGCCTCTGTTACAAAGGATCCATTGTAATCACAACTGTTATGTAACATTATGTTCATTCATGTAGGCACAACGGACTAAAGGTATCGC
The DNA here is from genome assembly GCF_051107435.1 of Chaetodon auriga. Taxonomy (NCBI): domain Eukaryota; kingdom Metazoa; phylum Chordata; class Actinopteri; order Chaetodontiformes; family Chaetodontidae; genus Chaetodon; species Chaetodon auriga. Next base: position 29,023,133 of record NC_135078.1, on the reverse strand, counting down.
AGTTGCTTTCGGCCATCTCCCTACATCCGCATTTTTCAATCATGCAGAGCCAGTCGGTCGCCCCCTCCCTTTGCCCTCCCCTCCCCCCTCCGCGCCAACACCGTGGAACTTTCCAGAACTGCTCGTTTATGAGCACCGGAACCGGCGCAGTTAGCTTCGGCGGCTAATATGCTAAACGCGTTGAGCGTTACATTTTGAGTCTTCTTCCCATTTGGCTGCGGACAGAATCCTAAGACTGACACTTTTAGACTGAACGAAAATATTTCAGCACGCAGGCTATAGTTTTCGTAGATCTGTAGGTTTCGCGGGCTTCCCTGAAGGCCGCAAAACGCTGCAACAAAGAACAGGGCAAGCTACACACTGCGCACGAGCCATTCTTTATCTGAGCGGTCAGTTAGCATTAGCTTAGTCCGTTAGCCAGGAGTGGCAGACTGCTGCCCGCACAGCGTGCGGCTCTACGACTCAGACACTGGCCGCGGGCCTGTAACGGGCCTCAGAGTACCAACTACCGTTAATTACAATTTTGCGCTAACTGATGGATTTAAAAGCGCAACACTGGTTGACTATTTCCAGTTCTAACAGCTAAAGCCGCCATATTGTAACTGAATGAATCCGTCAATTCACTTACTTTCGAGAAATCGTTCACGTCACGTGACAGATTCTGTACGCACATCTACTAACGTTTTAGTTTAAGTGGGGCGGGTGTCCTCCGCAACTGCAAATGAATAAAACTACATCTGCACGAACGAGAACAGCGTGAAGTTCCGCCATCAGCTCCACCGAGCCGCGCTGGCGACAAGCCACACGCACGTGCACATGGTCCATTCAAGACACTTGCGTTCGTGACAGCTCGGCTAACGTTAGCTCTTGTAAACGGACGGACAACTACGGTCAACATCTGAATCCTGGGCTCAACTTTCTGCAACCAAAAAGAACTTACAGCCCATAAAAACACAGAGCAGAGACGGCCAGCTAAGCCCCAGCCGTGTCCGCAGGCTAACGTTAACCAGCTATTCTACCACTGATTACCGTTGCTCTCGGGTACACTTGGCATTACAGAGACCGGTTTACCTCCATCACAATCCGGCCTATGGATGAGCCACCACAGGAGATGTCGAAGAAGACTTTAGGTTTGGCCATTTCAGCAGGCTGAACTGGAGAGGGTGGACTGAACGGTTTTCCGGCGAGGGAATTCGTGTGGTCACAAGGAACCGAAAAAGATGGAGGAAACTAGATTAAGTTTATATAAGACACTGTTGGGCGGCGTTAAATTCACAAGAAGCCAACTGGTAACGCTGAAACATTTAATTGGCACCTGTTTTAGCAAATCAGCAGCAAGAAGAGTTGACCCTCCCTTTTTACTGCTCTCTGAATGGATAGAGACATTTCATGGTGTGTTTGATTCACATATCAGTGTGGACCGCTTCGGCGGAGGTTGGATGTTTTCAAGCTTTGTCTCACGGCGCGAGCCGGACAACGCCGCTCGGTTCTGTTAACCCGGTCAAAAAAACGTATGACTCCCGGAACAGCGCGCCCCTCGCATGATTGACAGCTCCGGCGTCCAGTACATGCAGCGCACGCTGGTGGTGAACGTGAAGTCCCGCAGTCAGCGCACGCTCCCGCTGTCAGGGGAAAATCTGGGTGCGCGGTCACGCGGACAGGGTGGGGTCCGTTCTGTTCTCCGCACGAAACAAAGAGCCAAGTGAAGACGGAAAGTTCGCGCTTGGTGTTTGAAACCACATCAAAGTCACATTTAAGTCCCATAAACGCCTTTTACTGGCAGAGCAGAGTTTACCAGAGGCGCTAAACTGGAATCTCTGGTGGAGGCCAAAGAAAAGACTACACAACAACTCATTTTTACTGGGAGTAGTTTTTTTTTTTTTTTGAATGAGGATTATTGTAGTTGCATATCATAACCTACATAAATATATTCAACCAGTGATTTATTCTGTGCAAACAGGAGCACGATTGGTACAACTCAATCAAACAAGAGCTTAAAGTTAGCATAGCATTAGCAGAGCTAACATGAAAGCTGGGTCCAAACTTTAAGAACTCGGTTCACTGTTCATATATTCAAACATGAAATATCATACATCATGTTTTTCGTTGTTTAAATGTGTCTGCTTTCAGTTTTATTGAAGCGGAGTGAGATCCCAGAGCCACCAGTAAATGACCAGTGTTCTTACTGGTAAAAGACCAATCCACTGAGGATGACCCTGGATGCAGACCGCCGGTCACCTCAGGAGCTGGACGGGTTTAGTAGCTTAGCTAGAGTTAGCTTGTCCCACTAGCAGATCTTGATGTCTTCTACACTGAGCAGGTTTATTTTAATCCATTAAACACAAAAAAATCAGACAAATGGTTTAAGAATAATAATGTCTGTGGGAAAAGCTCTAAGATATGACTTATATTTGAGGACAGGACAAATGAAATGTTTTTCTCAGATAATTGACTCTTGCTTCATTTCAATCCATTGAAAATATACCTCTTTGCTTCATTTTTCTTTAAAAAATCTATTTATTTATTTATGTTTCTGTTTACTTATATTTGTTTGTCTGCCTATGGTAAGACAGGAAGGATGTGTGTTATCACTGATATGGAACAAATTATGTAGGACGGGGGTGGGGGGGGTGGGGGGGGTTGATTAACGGTTGTTTTGGGAAAAAGGAAAAAGCCATTTCTTCTCAATGTATATATTTTTGCCTGTCAAATGAATAAAAACATTAAAAAAAGAAAAAGAAAAAAAAAGATATGACTTATATTTATCAATAAATATCAAGTAAATGAACTACCTGGAACACAGCATTAGCAAACTAATTTTTATTGAATAAACTTTACTGTTCATTTGTTCTGAAGGAGCAAAGCATTTTATAAAATGATGGTTTAGTCTCATTCATACGTTCATAAGGTGAAAACCTGATGTTTTTCTCATGTGACCCATCAGCTGTCAGATTAAAGGCTCTATGTGGAGTTTCTTTGTGTTTACATTTAGTGTTTCTCTGAGGTCCAACAAACCTCGAGAGGACATTTACTTCAGCCTCAAAGCTGTTTTTTTCTTCTTTTTTTTTTTAAGGATTTACGATACAGCACTGTTTACATCCATGTTTGAATCAGCAGTCTTCTTCACTGCCTTTGTTGGCTCCTGTTTCATCTGGTCAGATTAAATGGTAACCTCTGCTGTAGGGCTAACCTGATCTGGACCAGATTAAGTTCCATCTAAGCCACCGTTCAGAGCGGTCTGCAGCTCTTAGTTTTACTTCCTACCTGCTGCAGGCTCGTCTTGTATATGTGGTGTTTATGGAGGCAGTTGTTCCTGTAAGGATTCCAGTTGAGGTGGTGGGTGATTGGTATCGATCAGTGACCTTTAATGACCTTTGACGACCTCTGGCTGACGCTCACAGAGCGGTGGAGGTGCATGCTAGCACCCTTCAACTCAGCCCCCTGAGTATGAAACAGGACTGACGTCTATCCTGTAACGTTGTCAAAGAGCTTCCAGCACAAACAGGTTCAGACAGGCGGCACAGACTGTTCGAGGCTCAGTTCTCCAAATGAATAAAAAAAAAAAAACTCATTTTCTGCCTTAATTCTAATGCAGCTGCAACAATTAATCTTTGGCCTGGAGACAAAGATGAAGGACAATCTGAGACAAACATTAAAAGACAGACTTGATCTCTAAACATACGTTAGTCATAGTCACGCCTCCGGCTCCATGAGGCTGGGTCTGAGCTACACATGCTAACGTTAGCATGTCCATGTGATGAGGGTTCATGTTCATCATCTTAGCATCGTAGCATGCTAAACAACAACATACAGCTGAGGCTGATGGGAATATCATTAGCTCTGCAGGTATTTGGTCATAAACTAAAGTGTTGGACACATCAAGACATTGACCTGAGGGTGGCGCTAGAGGAAATGTCAGTGGAAACATGAGTGAGGACGATTATTAGAAACACAGTTCAACATATAGCGTTGAAGCAGCGCTGCCAACGAGCTCAGAAATGAAGCGCCCGTACGAACACGTCTGACAGGACCAATGAAACCGTAAAGGTGTTTTCTAGCTGCACAGTGTGAACTCAGTCTGTCACTTAATCATTTCTGGATGTCCTCTGACCTCAGCTGCTTGTCTCGTGTCCTTTTCCACTGGGACTAATAAAGTTTGTATCCATCAGTATTTCAAATAAATAAGAACGTCATAGTGACTTTTACTTCATGGCGTTTAAGCTCATGATGTTCACTGTGCTCCACTTTCACTCGTTAGTTAATTATCAGCACGTGTTCCACAAATGACCATTATTTTCATGATTGATCACTGAACTCACAGGCAACAGTCAGAAGCCAGACGTCCAGTTTACCGTCCCATCATCACCTGAGAGCCGCTCAGCTGATGGTGTGACGCCTCAGTTTCCATGCACACGATCAATAATATTGATCTTTTATTGAATCATTTTGCTGAATATTACTGTTGACTCTTCCTCCTCCAGACAAACCTCTCATAGTTTAAACATGAACTGTGTATCAAACTTTATTAAAAGCACCACATGTCCTCCTCGGTGTGTCTTTCCAGTGTGTGTTTATTAAATTACAAAGGTTATTATTATTATTGTTGTTGTTGTTGTTGTTAGCATCATTACTGAATCATACAGTGTGATCATGTACAGTTTTATTTTCTCCAGAAGTCAGCTGACTCACTGGGACATGGAGACACCACCACTGTCTGGACTCTAGTCACTTTACAACATACAGAATAATGAGGAGGAGGAGGAGGAGGAAGATGGACCCTCTGTGAACTTCACATATACAAAGTGTAGAGCCGTCGTCTCTGGGCGACAGTTTGAGGCAATAGCAGCAACTTTCTGAGCAACTCCACTGATGTTCTTGTCCCATCTTTCCATTGTCCGTCCTTCGTTTGCTGCAGGCGTCTCTGTGGCCTCAGACAGTCGTCCTGCAGTCTGTCACTGTCCTCCAGGGGGCCGAGTGAGTTAAAACCCCACTAAAAGACCGACGGAGCCAAGACAGCGACGACACTCCTGGAACGAAGCTGCAGACTCCAGACTGAAGCGACTCCAAATTTTCACTTCTTCATATCGAGCGTCTCACAGGAGACCAAGTCCAGATGAGCGAATGAACTCTCGTTTACACTCAGCCACAAGAGGAGGCGACCGAGAGGACGTCTGTCGCTCTGTCCCGTTCGTCCTCAGGTGGCTCACCTTCACCGCAGGAGCTCTCTGCTGTCCGCAGAAGCCGTTTGACAACATTCAAAAGAAGAGCAGAAGAAGAAAACCTGAACAAACATTTTGATGAGTTTTCTCATTAAATGTGAAGAAGAAAAGCTTCTTCTTCTCTGGTCGTTCGTGCGCCGCAGTCAGAAAACACAATAAACTACAAGTTTCATTTTTCAGCCAAAATGGTGAAAAAAGGTCAGAACTGTCTGAGTCCAGCGTCTCCAGCGTCTCTGCTTCTGTCTCTTTGGGTTTGGACACTTGAAGGCGTCTCGCTGGACATTTTTTCAGGTTTTTTTTGGCCTTTCGTGGACTAAAATGATGAAAACATCATCTGAATACTTGCAGCAAAGATCCTCAAAGCACCGTCACACTGAAGCAGCTGCAGGAGAATGTGAAGGTGAAAATCTGACGCCGTGACATCACAGCGTTCTGTTTCTTCTCGTCTCTGTGATCGTGTCGTTCAGATTCATCTTTGGAGCGCCGCTGAGACGCTGTGGCTGAGTGTAAACGTCTCCGGGACATTCCATGGACTCAGAGGTCTTCAGTGTCTCCACGTGTCTCAGGCGCCTGTGAGACGCTGGACTGCTCCTTTAAAGCTCACCTTCGACTTTTTCTCCCACATTTAAAACTCGTTTGGACCAGAATCATCCCGGCTTGAAAGGACCACGCTGCTCTGCCAGAATCTCCACCAACCACAGCGCCCGAGACCAGAGGCTGTGTGTGTGTGTGTGTGTGTGTGTGTGTGTGTGTGTGTGTGTGTGTGTGTGTGTGCAGTGAACAGCAGCAGTGTGGTCACGTCCAATAGTCTGAATCGCAGCGACAGGAATGAAGGATGAAGCATCAAAATACAGTTTGAGAGAATAAAAAACAATAAAATAAAGTTACCGTCAAGTTCATCGTCACATCAAAGAGTTCATACTTAAAAGACGCTTCGCCGCCGTCCGCTCCGTCCTCATGTCGGCGGGCGAGGAGAGAAGAGTTCATATCTTACAGTAATCCTGGAGGTGTGTGTGTGTGCGTGCGTGTGTGCGCGTGTGTGCTCAGTTGTTCTCGAACAGGGACAGCAGGTCGTCGTTGTTGTTGTTCGGGAGGTCCGGAGGTCCGAGGTACGACAGCAGCTCGTCAGGATTGGTCAGCTCAGGAAGCAGCTGCACAAACAAACAGGTGAGACAAGTTTCTGTCAGCTTCACCGTCCAATCAGCTTCTAGCCTGAAAATCAGACCCAGCCAATCACAGCACGGCTTTTCTCCTGACAAACGCCACCTGTACCTGAGCGGGAACACGTCGATGCACTTCAACAGTCAGCGAACGCATCGCTGTTAAATACTGCAGTATAATGAGTTACTCTAATACCACAGTGTACAAATACTCTAGTACAAGAAGTCCTGCATTTAAGTTGCAGTACAAAACTATGAACATCAAAATGTACTTAAAGTAGAAAAGTGGCAGTCCTCATTGAGCAGAGCCTTCAGAGCGGGATCAGTTACTGATTCTACGTACTGATGGGGCTGAAGGTGGAGCTGCGTTACTGCCTTCACGTACTGCTGAGTACTTTCCTCTGTGAGAATACTTCATCATTTATCAGCTGATTATGGTTTTATTTCCACCCTGAATCTGTCACTGCAGCTGTTCCATGAATGCAGAGCGCTGAAAGGTCCAACGGTCCCGCGACTTACAGTCAGGTGCGACCTTTCCATCAAAATACACAGAATTTAACATGTTTTTAACTGTTAATTCATGCTGACATGAAGCAGGGAGTGAACATCACCCTCTACAGCCACCAGAGGGCGCTCTAGGCCCGTGACGACCGTGCGCTGCTCCTGTACCACTGAAAGAATGGACTGAAAGCCGAGTCTGACGACGGCCTCACAGAGGAGGAGACGGCGCTTCATCTTCCTCGGAGTTGGTGGAGTTGACACCGAGGACGAAGAATTCAGTGGATCCAGGATGTGGAATGAGATGTGGAGCTCAGTGAACCTGCTTACAGGTGACTCGCTTGTTGGACTCGCTGGCTTGTTCTGTTAATTTAGCCTGTTCAGCCTCCCAGGTGTGTTCTTCATGCTACTGAGTATCTGAACACCTGTTAATGTGTGACAGTAACATGGAGGACACCTGTCCAGCCTGTCTCTCTGTGTGTATCTGAACACCTGTTGATGTGACGTTAACATGGAGGACACCTGTCCAGCCTGTCTCTCTGTGTGTATCTGAACACCTGTTGATGTGACGTTAACATGGAGGACACCTGTCCAGCCTGTCTCTCTGTGTGTATCTGAACACCTGTTGATGTGACGTTAACATGGAGGACACCTGTCCAGCCTGTCTCTCTGTGTGTATCTGAACACCTGTTGATGTGACGGTAACATGGAGGACACCTGTCCAGCCTGTCTCTCTGTGTGTATCTGAACACCTGTTGATGTGACGGTAACATGGAGGACACCTGTCCAGCCTGTCTCTCTGTGTGCTTCGTGTCGATGAATAACTTGTCTTTCCAGATTAAACGTCTGTTCTTGGTCTTGGATTTTGTGAAATTAATTTCTAAATAAATGTTTTTTCCTCGTCATGAGGCTTTTTTTGACTGATGCGACTTATAGTCAGAAAATACGAGACTGAGCGCAGAGGAAATACTCAAGTCGAGTACAAGTACCTCAAAAGTACAGTACTTTTGGATGAGCAGATAAAGGAGCCGCTGACACATAAGGAGCGTCAGAGGCTCCGCCTGCTTTCACTCACGTCCAGAGAAGCTTCTGGAACCTCCGCAGACCCCCCCAGACCAAAGGAGCCGTCGCCCTGGAGACGGGGATTCTGGTTGCTACGCTGCATCATCTGGTTGCTGCCTCCAAGTTGGGAGTTGCCATGGAGACCCTGCGATTGTTGCTGGGAGAGAGGAGCACCATGGGAAGTGGAGTCAAGACGGCTTGAGACGGACATCTGAGAGAGGAGAGGACAGGAAGGAAGGAGGAAGGAGAGGAGAAAAACAAGGAAAAAAGAGGAAAGGAGGATACAAAGGAGGCAAAAAGAAAGGAGAGAGGAGAGGAGAGGAAGGAGGGAGGTAGAGGAGAAGAGAAAAACAAGGAAAAGAGAGGAGAGGAAAGGAGGATACCAAGGAGGCAGGAAGAAAGGAGAGAGGAGAGGAGAGGAAGGAAGGAGGTATAAGAGAAAACAAGGAAAAAGAGGAGAGGAAAGGAGGATACCAAGGAGGCAGGAAGAAAGGAGAGAGGAGAGGAAGGAAGGGAGAAAAGGATGTAGGAGTCAAGCAGAGAACAGGAAAGGAAGCGAGGACAGGACAGGAAGAAGGGAAAGGGGAGGAGAGCAGGAAGGGGGAAGAAGAGGAGGAGGAGGAGGAGGAGGAGGAGGAGGAGGAGCAGACGTTTGGCTTTTATTGTTCACTGAGAGAATCTTCAGTAATCAAACATCATGAAGATGATGAAGACGTCACCTGTCCGGCCAGCGGGTGGGGGGGGGGCTTGTCAGGGGTGAGGAGGGCGCTGGAGAGCTCCGACTGGTAGGAGAGAGGGGGAGGACCGGGGGAGGAGAAGTCCCCCCCGACCCCCGGAGTCCCGGGACCAGTGAAGTCTGAGAACCCGGCAGACTGGCTGGGATAGGACGGAGCTGAGGAGGACACACACACACACACACACACACACACACACACACACACACACACACACAGATCAATACATGCTGAATGATAACTGATCGGCTCCAGGTCCCGTCCACTGTGAGGACTTTAAGGAGCAGGTGGTCTGTGGGGGACAGTAGAAGACTGAACAGACAGGTGAGGACAGCTGGCTCCAGCCTCTGGACTCAGAGGAGGAGGAGGAGGAGGAGGAGGAGGCGTGGGATCAATAACGTTTATCAGCGACATCTAGTGGTGAAGCTGCAGACTGTCCCGCTGTCCCGCTGTCCCGCTGTCCCCCACGCGGACTGCTAAAACCCTGAAGTCCCTGTCTACAGTTGTCTACAGTTGTCGTTTGGTTTGTCCCCTCTGGGCTCCCGTAGAAACACGACAGCTCCTTCTGACTCGCTCTGAGCTCACACAGACAGCTGCGGTCCCTGTCAGCTGATTGGACACTGATGGACACTGATGGACAACCTTTCTGAGGGGTTTTATTTCTACGACCTGCACCTGTCAATCAAACTCAAACTGAGCTCCCGCTCTGAGCGGCGTGTTGGGGTCCACATTGCCCGCCTACCTGGTCCGGGGTAGTCTGGCGTGTTGCCGCTGTTGCCGCTGCCCCCCGCAGGCAGGGAGGTGAAGGGCATCGGGGAGGAGGAGGCGGCAGAGGAAGGGGCGGGGCCTAGCGATGCGATCATCTCCATGACGCTGGGCAGGACCATGTGACTGGGGCTGAGCGTCCGGCAGCGCTTCAGCACCGGACCGTCAGACTCCTCCTTCACGTGGATGTCGGGCTTCACGGGAACCGGCTTCCAGCTGCACACCGGGTCGATGGTGATCTCCTCGTACTCCGAGCTGAGGAGGAGGAGGAGGAGAAACTGTTGGTTTTCTTTGTCTGAGGCCATTTTTATGGTTTTCGTTGAGTTTTGAACTGAGAGCAGCTCGGTGGTTCCCCGCTGGTCCAGGCCACAGTCCACGTGCTGGATCCAGACCAGGACCGTCCAGAGACCAGGACCGTCTCAGTGTGAGGACACCCGAGAACCACAGAGCTGCTCTTCGGCTTCACCTCCACAGAGGAGCAACAAGGGAGCAGAGCTGAACATCACACATCTGATCCCTGTGTGTGTGTGTGTGAAGACTGAAGGCGGCGCTCTGAGCGGAGAGGATCACCATCAATAGGCTCTGATCACTGATCAATCACTCTGATCAACATCTACAAAACACCAAGAGCAGCTGGAAACCACAAGTGTCCTGCTGAAGCTCCGCCGCTCACTCTGCGGCAGGAAGCAGTATTTCAAAATAAGACAGCAGCTGTACTCAGAATATTGAGAATTTCTCCAAAGACGTGTCTTCTGTGGACGGACAGCTGGACGCTGGACGTCAACAACAACACGAGGACAAACAGAGAAGAAGAAGCTTCTTACTTCTGAACGTAGATCAGGATTCCCAACATGTACTGGTCCACCTCCAGACCCTCCAACAGAGCGGTCTTACTGCAGAGAGACACACACACACACACACACACACACACACACAGAGGTTATAAAAGAGATAAGAAACATGTGCAGCACACAATCAGGATCATCTGCTGCTGAGTGTGCGTTTCACTTTCATGTGTGTGTGTGCGTGCGTGCGTGCGTATGTGTGTCTGTGTGTGTGTGTGTGTGTGTGTGTGTGTGTGTGTGTCTCATACTTGCAAACAGGACACCTCCATGTTCCTCTCTCACAGTTCAGCTGCAGGTACGACTCCAGATCAAAACACTGCAGACAGACGGACAGACAGACGGACAGACGG
>NC_135078.1:28992500-29007500 GCF_051107435.1 Chaetodon auriga | reverse complement strand
ACACACACACACACACACACACACACATACAGTGAACATGTGGATCTGGTTCAGTTTCACGCTCACACAGCAGCGCTGTGACGTACTTGTGTGTTTAAGCCAGCCATCGGCAGCAGGAGCACCTCACAGGAGGCGGCCCCACGCCTCCTCACCTGTCCGTAGTTCATTTCCTGGTTCTGTTTCTCCTGGATGGCGGCGACGGTTGCTGTGGCGGTGGCAGTCGCCGTGGCGGCGGCAGCAGCGACAGCGGCGGCGGCGGCGGCCTGAGTGAAATCAGCTGAACCTCTGGAGCCTCCGGGGTTTGACGGGTAACTGAGGACGGACAGAGAAGAGGGTCAGGCTGTGGATTCTGTTGATGAACGGAAGAACTAGCAGCAGAGCACAAACACACAGTTTATATGTCTCCAAAGGATCTGATTGGCTGACAATACAGCTGACATCATCACTACAACATCATGATCTATGATTTGATATATATTATGATATGTGTCCTGTCCTCATCAGTTCAGACAAACCCACCTCCCTGTGTACCCCCCCGGGCCTCCAGCGTAGCCCCCGCTCGTCCGGCCGTACATGCCCTGGTTCATGTAGCCTTTGCTGGGCTCTCCGTAGCCCTGCTGACCCATGTAGCCTCCGGGCCCTCCGGCCATGCCCGGACCCCCGGGGCCCTGCATCATGGGCCCTCCGCCCGGGTTGGCCCCCGGCCCCATCACCCCTCCACCAAGACCCTGACAGACACACAAACACACGGTCACTTTGCACGTCTTCTTCTGACGCAGCGCTGCATGAAAAGAGCAGAAGCGTTAAAATCTGACGTCTGATCAGCCACGAGCACGGAAACATGAAAACACACGAAGAAGAGAGACAGCGAGAGGTGGAGCGAAGACCTCTGTCTTCATCTTCATCACAATCAACGATTCTTTAGTCACTAATTATCCCACTTCTTCTTCTCCTTCCTGTTTGGTGATGTCATACCTGGCTGGCTGAGGGATTGGTCACTCCCCAGACGGTGGTCACCACGGAGAGGGATCCTGTGGGCTGATTGGTGGGCTGCTGCCAGCTGGAGGGGTCATAGGGGTACGAACCGTCACTGCACACACACACACGCACGCACGCACACACGCACGCACACACACACACACACACACACACACACACAGAAAATTATGTGTATTCAAACTTTATGTCAAAATTTATGTTGTCAGTAGAAAACAATGGAGCCACAAGTGTGTGTGTGTGTGTGTGTGTGTGTGCGTGTGTGTGTGTGTGTGTGTGTGTGTGTGTGTGCGCACCTGTGTGGGTTGGTGGCCAGTCCAGCCTTCATCTGGTTCAGAGGGTTCATGGTGGGAGGGGCTGGCTCGCTGGGGTCCAATCAAACAGACAGACAAACTCCTGAAGACAGACAGACAGAGTTAAAACAAGCTGCTGCCTCTGTCTCACTTCCTGAACTGTGTGTGATGTCAGCATGGCACTGATGATGATGATGATGATGATGATGATGATGATGATGATGATGACGGCGCCGGCTGAGACGCTGCTGCTGGCGTGTTTGTTAGTTCTGACTCTGGTCACGACCTCGAACCTGACATGACGCTCAACATCTGCACTTTCATGAACTCTCAAATATTCATTAGAGAAGCTGGAGCCAATCAAAATTCACCAAAAAATCAAATGAATGCTGCATTATCAATTCTGTGACAATGAATCTGACGTCAGTCGACAAACATTAACACAGCTGTCGTCCCTTAAAGTCCAGTGTGAGCTGGGACATAATCAATACTTCATGAACTGATTTCACAGTTCAATCAATCAATCATCAATCAAACGCCTGAATCAAAAAAAATCACTTCTGTTCAAACTGTTTGGTGTTTTTCTGAACAGCGAGTTCAGTGACTCGCTCACTCACAGTGACTCAACTTTCCTGGTCGTTACTGCGTCATTGAACGCATCTTCAGACTGAATGAAACCTGAGTCACAACGATAACTTTGTCCTGCATGATGACACGAGAAAACATCTCCAGGAAAAATTCATTGAAGGAGCGAAAGTATCGTTGTCTCCTGTCGTCTCCTGATCACCTGACGTGTCCTCACTGACGCTGCACGGGACGGAAGCTTTGACAGGAAGTCCAGAGGTCCATCATCAGCATTATTAAAAGACACAAAGTAGAAACCCGACACAGTCCAAGCAGAGTTTTCCATTTCAGGCTGCTTGGTCCATCAGAGGGACACGGTGTCCTCTGCACGGCAGAGACTTAAGATCTGTCCTAAAAGACATCATCGGTTTATAAAACAGAGGACATTTCTGTGGATTCAAGTAAAAATGTCTAAAGAGCAGTTAGACTCACATTAACACATCAGTGTGAAAAGTCCAATCATATACCTTCACACTCACAGAGGCCCTTTTATTCGGAGTACTTTTACTTCATACTTGGAGTACATTCTGTCAATAATACGTTAAATGACATCTCTGACTGCCTTCTTCTGCAGAGCAACACCCGCTGAGGCTCATGGGTATTGTAGTTGTCAGAACCAAAGTAAATGAATCAGTCTGGTGCTCAGAACGTAAATATGATGGTGACATCATCCAGGACAGTCCAGAGAGTCGATATCGATCACAGATCAATAACAAACTGAAGCCGCCAACATTGTTTAACGCTGTTTACAGTTTGTGTGAATATGTTCAAACAGTAAACAATGAAAACACACAGCCTGAACGTCACTCACCACCCTGTGAGTATTTCTCTCATCTCAAACCATGCAGAGTGATGCCTCTTGCTCTATAAACCATCTTTGGCTGGAGGGAGCAGCTGATCAGCTCTGCTTTGGAGGTCTGAAGAGTAACTGAGGGCTGAGAACAGGTTCAGTCTTCTGCTGGGCGTGTCTGCCGACAAAGGTCACATTTAATTAGCAGATCTGTCAATGGACTTTGTTATGGAGGAATTGCACAGACGGAGAGAAAACACGAAGCGATCAGCGAGCGACGACTCAGCCGTTAGTTTCAGTCCGCACACGTCACGACCTTTAATACAACTGCAAAGACTTCAGCCATCAGCGGTTGACCAACTGAGTCAAGCCGTGATACCTAGAGCTAACGCTAAAGCTAAAGGCCATCATCACAAACGCGACACGCTCTCTGGACTCTGCACTGTGGAGGAGGACGAGGCGAAGGCGCCCTCTGCTGCCTGATATGTGCAACTGCAATTCAACCACTGACGTCTTACTGTGGATCACATGACCAGAAACATCTGCTGCCTCTGTGCTTCATGCTATTTGCCAATTTAGTGAAGTTTCCAGAGCAAATAGCAAAAAAAAATAAGTTTCTGCTGAAAAGTTGGTGTCTTAATGTGGGGGTCTATGGGGATTAACTCACTCTTGGAGACATGAAGGAACTGCAGTTTCTGGCTCTTGCAGGTTGTTTTTTGAGCGCAATGTTTGAGCAACATGTCCATAAACATTCATAAAGTTTGGAAAAGTTATCTGGAGTCCCGCCTGGAGACAGGTGAAGCTACAGGTAAAAAACAAAGGTGAGGTCCGTGAGGTCCGTGAGGTCGTTCTCCGCAGACAGCTGGTCGGTTTGATTTTAGATAAATGTAAAATATGTGTATGTGTGAATGAGATAGGATGGCAGCATAATTAAAAACAGAGATGTTGAAGATGAGGAGCATGTGGGACTCTGCTCATCCTGGACCACGTTAATCCTCACTGACAGTAGAAACTGGTCTGTCCGTCTGTCTGTCTGTCTGCCCGTGTGTCTGTCTGTCCGTCTGTCCGTGTGTCTGTCTGTCTGTCCGTGTGTCTGTCTGTCCGTGTGTCTCTCTGTCTGTCTCTCTGTCTGTCTGTCTGTCTGTCTGTCTGTCCGTCTGTCTGTCTGTCCGTCTGTCTGTCCGTGTGTCTGTCTGTCCGTCTGTCCGTGTGTCTGTCTGTCCATCTGTCTGTCTGTCTGTCTGTCTGTCTGTCCGTGTGTCTGTCTGTCTGTCTGTCTGTCTGTCTGTCCGTGTGTCTGTCTGTCCGTGTGTCTGTCTGTCTGTCTGTCCGTGTGTCTGTCTGTCCATGTGTCTGTCTGTCTGTCTGTCCGTGTGTCTGTCTGTCCATCTGTCTGTCTGTCTGTCTGTCTGTCTGTCCGTGTGTCTGTCTGTCTGTCTGTCTGTCTGTCTGTCCGTGTGTCTGTCTGTCCGTGTGTCTGTCTGTCTGTCTGTCCGTGTGTCTGTCTGTCCATGTGTCTGTCTGTCTGTCTGTCCGTGTGTCTGTCTGTCCATGTGTCTGTCTGTCTGTCTGTCCATGTGTCTGTCTGTCTGTCTGTCCGTGTGTCTGTCTGTCCATGTGTCTGTCTGTCTGTCCGTGTGTCTGTCTGTCCGTCTGTCTGTCTGTCCGTGTGTCTGTCTGTCTGTCTGTCCGTGTGTCTGTCTGTCTGTCTGTCCGTGTGTCTGTCTGCCCATGTGTCTGTCTGTCTGTCTGTCCGTGTGTCTGTCTGTCCATGTGTCTGTCTGTCTGTCTGTCTGTCTGTCTGTCCATGTGTCTGTCTGTCTGTCTGTCCGTGTGTCTGTCTGTCCATGTGTCTGTCTGTCTGTCTGTCTGTCTGTCCGTGTGTCTGTCTGTCTGTCTGTCTGTCTGTACAGGAGGCCAGAAAACACCAAGTCTGTTCAAAGTAAGACGTTCAAGACCAAACATCAACAAACCAGTGAACTCCACCTGGAACGCCATGTTCAACGTCTCCAGGTAAACCCACAGGAGGCGACTCTGCCGATTACATTACATTACCAGCACACAGGTAAAACTGGGCTCTCAGCCGGCTCTTCCGGACCACATGTTTCTAAACCTGCAGCGGTTCACCGCCAGCGTCGGTTCGTCTGCTCGCATGTGAACACAGCGATCACACCTGGATGTGAGGCAAAACAAGCGGGCCGAAAGCACCTGGGGATCACTTGGGGATCACCTGGAGAGGGAGGTCTCGACTCCCTCTGCTCGAACCCTGGAGTGGTCTGTCTGCAGTCAGAAGCCATGGACCGCAGCATCTGAAACACCTGCACAGGCGTCACCTGAGGGTTAAGAGCGCGTTGCGGCGGTGAGCGCTGAGGTGGCTCGTCCTCCAATAAGAAGCAGGACTCTGGTCTCCAGTCCAATCATTGTATCCAAGGAGTTCTTTCACGAGAACAAAGGAGATGAAGTGCAGGTCTGAACAGGCCATAAATCAAACCGTAACTTCAACCTGTGAACAACTTTGGCCAAATGAATTCCTGCCCTCAGCAGTCTGACACGCCCAGCTCATACCTGCAGCGTCATCACAACAAATGATGACACGTGAGTCACGTGACTGACCTGAACCGAACGCCTTATCAACAAATGACGTGGAGCCGAGCGTCCTGATCTGTCTCATCGGTCACATGATTTTGACTGGACGGATTCCTCAACACAACCAGGAAGTAAACTTTAACAAGATTTGTATTAAATCACAGCAATCGCTTCAGTGTTTGTCCAAACAGCGTTAGCAGGAAGTGACAAGAAATACGCATGAAGCAGTCACATGACCTGAGCTGTAAAGGTCACATGACCACTGGAATATGACTGGAGTTACCTTCAGAGAAGCAGGTGGACGCAGAGGGAACAGAAGCCGAACACGATGAGGGCAAATCACATAAACAAACAAACAAACAAACATCAGTCAGAAAGGTCAAACTCTGCACTGAACAGGTGCACCTGACAGCGTGTGAATCAGTGAATATGAGGATAAATGAACACATGAAGGTGGGTCAGTCTTTGGCTTCAGGCCTCTGCTCACTGTTCACCAGCGTTTAGTCACAGCCCAGGTCTCCGGTCATTATGGGATGCACCATAATATACTGAACCGTATCTACCAATTCTTCTTATCTAAACAGGGTTTGCACGTCTGAGTGAAAACAAGAGCACCGCAGCCAAAGACCAGCTCCAAAGCATCATCATCATCGTCATCGTCATCATCATCATCGTCACCATCGTCATCGTCATCCAAAGGCCTCAATATTTTCACTGCTGCTTCTGTTGGTTTTTGTGTTACGGTGTCATCTATGATTTCTCTGCGTCGGTGCATGAGGGCAAGGCTCAGCTTAAGCCACCCACACAGGCGCACGCGCACACACACACACACACACACACACACACACACACACACACAGAACTACTGTCTGTGCAATTAAGCTTCACCACTAAAAAGCCAATAAGAGGAATTTATCAAACACCTGTTCAACAGGTAAACTGTTTCCACCTGTTCTGTCGGCTGACTCTTCTTCACTGGTTGCTTTAGCTACAGTTGGCTTTGGACAGCATGAACCTGTTTGGCCTCATTCGCCGCCCATCTTGAACACGGACACATTCCTGTCGGCTGTGCGGCCGAGGAGGCGGCGGCCTCCGTCCCAAACCAGTTGTGTGGGCTGTAACGTGTCACGTGTGACTCAGTGAGAATGACAGTTACTGTAACGCTAGAGCTGAAACTCTGTTTGCACAGAATCAGAGCCGAGCCGTTTCTGGTGAGCGCTGAGAGCACCAGCGCACCTGAAGGCACCACGTGCAGCCGTTGGTCTGATTCCCCAGACTACACACATTTCCACCAGATTTTGCATGAGACACTCTTTAGGCCCTGCGTGCCAAAGAGAGTCCAGGCTCACTGTCCACAGGTTTCTGTGAGCAAACTGGTCCCATTAAAACAACCAAGTGCCATCATTTCCTGTGTCTCCTCAGGGGTCAAAATCTCATGTTAAGTGCTTTATTATTTCATTTTGAGCTCACACGGTACAGATTCCTGAATAAAGTTTAGTTTGAAGAAATGCCCACTAACTCACTGACACACTGAACACCTGCAGACAGGTAGTGTTGATCCATATCAGGACTTCAACAGGGGCCAATCGGATCAGTTTTAGCCCAGAACCACCCGGACCGAACAATTCAATCTGGATTAACACATTTATCTTCCCTAAAGCCTGAGCTCAGCTCACTGATTCACAGCACATATTAAAGTTTATTATCAAACTTTAAACACACTCACACTGTTGTCCTTCAGTATACGAATTCCCAGTGAACGCTGTGAGGGACACTTTGTCTGTGGTCCTCCTGTGAGACATGAAACATACTTTAAACATCACTAACAAATAAACAAAACCTTATTAAAATCTAACATATAAAACACATCATGATAAACGTGCCAAACTGTGTATTTAGAGCTCATACTGAGCTGGTTTCACTGTTCGGCCTTCAATCCACCAAACCCTCCTGCCCGGCGCCGCGTGCGTGTTACACGCGCACGCGCCTAGCTACAATGCCGTGGCTCATATTTGAGAAGAAAAAAAAAAATCGAGATAAACCGGGCGGTGTTGTCCCTCTTGTCCGGTCCTCATATCCCGTTTGACCGGTGAAATGAAACCTCTGACAAAATGACAGTGTCAGAGGAGACATTTTGAGATTCCTTGTAGTGTTGCAATCAGGTACAAGCTAACGCTAGCAGGCTAACAGACAGCTCCCTGCGCTCATAGGGAAATAAGGCTTTTCCTTGCTGTAGGTAGCTCTGCTGTAAGCATTAGCATGCTAACGAGACGACAACAGTACACTGCGTTTGCACAGCCAAAAAACATTTAACACGGCTATTAAGTCACGAAGACACGAAGAGAGATGTCGAACATCAGATTATGTGTGAAATTTACCACTTTTATTGAAAATACTTTACCCCTTGACAACTGCTACAAAGCTAGCCTTTTAGCCTAACTAGCCCAACGGTCTGTGACAATGGAATGCTACGAGGCTAACAGTTAGCCAGCAGCTAGCTTCTTCCTCAAACACAAAACACTCACCTAATGTTAGCTCACATGTGGATCCGTACGAAGCAGCCCGGGCTATATTTTAATTATCAGCACATTCCCATTAATTAAAACACACAGCTGTGACTTTCACACTCAGACACAGTAAGTAGAAACGCTGTTTTTTCTCGTAGCCGACCTACCTCCTCTACTGCCCCGGTCTTCGAGCACTGCTCCCGGGCTCCGCAGTCTGAGCTCCTCCGGGCCTCCAGGACCAAGCGCACCCAAAGTCAGAACAGTCCACCACCAAGGCCAGGAGAACCGGTTCAAAGACGTCCCAAATATCCAAAAATGTCCCAGTAAAATCCTACACGGAAGCCGAGATTCCCTCAGGAACCTTGGCTTTAACTCCAGCCAGCTAGCCTTCCCTGCCGCCGGCCTCTGCGTCTGATTATCCGGCTCCAGGAGACGACACCATCCCCCGCAGTGCCAGGATCATTACAATGGAGAGAAAACAAATCTGCATGTATGATTGCGGTTCAGTGTGATGAGGAGTTTGACGTTAGAGCCGCTTCAGCGTGTTTCCTCTGCACTGCTGCCGGTGGTGAAACCGAACAGGTTGACGAGGAGAACAGCGACTGAAGGGAGGGCAGCTCTGAGAGAGAGACACCTACACAGACTGAGAGAGAGAGAGAGAGAGAGAGAGAGAGAGAGAGAGAGAGAGAGAGAGAGGGAGAGAGGGAGGGAGGGAGAGAGAGAGAGAGAGAGGGAGAGAGGGAGGGAGGGAGAGAGAGAGAGAGAGAGGGAGGGAGACAGACAGAGAGAGAGAGAGAGAGAGAGACCTACGCAGACTGAGAGAGAGAGAGAGAGAGAGAGAGGGAGGGAGGGAGAGAGAGAGAGAGAGAGAGACCTACACAGACTGAGAGAGAGAGAGAGGGAGAGAGAGAGAGAGAGAGAGAGAGAGGGAGGGAGAGAGACCTACACAGACTGAGAGAGAGAGAGAGAGAAAGAGAGAGAGAGAGAGAGAGGGAGGGAGGGAGAGAGAGAGAGAGAGAGAGAGAGAGAGAGAGAGAGACCTACACAGACTGAGAGAGAGAGAGAGAGGGAGAGAGAGAGAGAGCCTGAGAGAGAGAGAGAGAGAGAGAGAGAGAGAGAGAGGGAGGGAGGGAGGGAGAGAGAGAGAGA
Organism: Chaetodon auriga; assembly: GCF_051107435.1. Taxonomy (NCBI): domain Eukaryota; kingdom Metazoa; phylum Chordata; class Actinopteri; order Chaetodontiformes; family Chaetodontidae; genus Chaetodon; species Chaetodon auriga. Next base: position 28,998,555 of record NC_135078.1, on the reverse strand, counting down.
GAGAGACCTACACAGACTGAGAGAGAGAGAGGGAGAGAGGGAGAGAGAGAGAGAGACCTACACAGACTGAGAGAGAGAGAGAGGGAGAGAGAGAGAGAGAGGGAGAGAGAGAGAGAGAGAGAGACCCACACAGACTGAGAGAGAGAGAGAGGGAGAGAGAGAGAGAGAGGGAGAGAGAGAGAGAGAGAGAGAGAGAGAGAGACCTACACAGACTGAGAGAGAGAGAGAGAGAGAGACCCACACAGACTGAGAGAGAGAGAGAGGGAGAGAGAGAGAGAGAGGGAGAGAGAGAGAGAGAGAGAGACCTACACAGACTGAGAGAGAGAGAGAGAGAGAGAGAGAGAGAGAGGGAGGGAGGGAGAGAGAGAGAGAGAGAGAGAGACCTACACAGACTGAGAGAGAGAGAGAGAGGGAGAGAGAGAGACCTACACAGACTGAGAGAGAGAGAGAGAGGGAGAGAGAGAGAGAGCCTGAAAGAGAGAGAGAGAGAGAGAGAGAGAGAGAGAGGGAGGGAGGGAGAGAGAGAGAGAGAGAGAGAGAGAGAGACCTACACAGACTGAGAGAGAGAGAGAGAGAGAGGGAGAGAGGGAGGGAGGGAGAGAGAGAGAGAGAGAGAGAGAGGATTATTGGGCAGGACTAAAGTAATCTGATTTCGTCTTCGTATCTTTCAAATCAAATTAAATCCTTTTAATTCACAGATTCGATCCCTTTAATTCGGTGGTATCAACATTTTTTGGTTTTTGACTCTTTAAAACAAAGAGTCACAGTCAGAAGAGCAATAAGCAGACACGCTGCTGGTTTCTGACCAGCGTCCAGTCCGTCCACTGGACAGACAATCTATCAAGGTAAACAAACACTGACGGATTATATGAATTACTGGATTTTCTCAAATAAAAGCCAGGTCTCAAATACAGGCTGGGGAAAAAGTCAAGGGTGGATAACTCCTCATGATCCTGAACTCCACATAATGTATGAGCAAACACAGCAGGATGCACTTTTCCATCTATTTAATTTGAGAGGTTAGATAAATGTAATCTGGATTAATCCTCTGAAGTTTGTCTGTCCTCTCTCTGCCGCTGTGTGTGTGTGTGTGTGTGTGTGTGTTGAAGTCTCAGCCAAACTGTACTTTGGAGCTCCAGCAGATGGCAGCAGCTACACGTGGAGCGCCGTCTGGACACTGCAGGTCACTGAATTCTCCACGTGTTCTTGCATATGTTTCACATTAAAAGCCTTGTTTAGAAATGAAAGCGTTCTGTTCACCTGTGGTCCATCAGGACCACCCCTCTATGACGTCCCAGGCTGGTCCAGGTGGAGCTAATGGAAGGACCTGAGGACAGACTGGTCCCGTGGTGAAAGTGACAAAGCAAGCGTCAAACTGGACAATAAATACGTGGCAAAGAGAAATTAAAAAAATCTATATCTATATCTGTATCTGTTCTTATGCTCCAAATCTTCAGGCAGATACGTCAGAGGATGATTCATTGAGCCTCAGTGGAGGCAGCAGGTACGTTCTTACGGTCTGTTCATGTGTTCATGAAAGCAACCACCGCAGGCACGAGGCTTGGACTTTGACTGGGGCAAACATAACGAGGATGAAACCTTCAGAGGTCACCTGACTGAACACTGACGTCACCTGACTGAACGCCGACGTCACCGGACTGAACGCCGACGTCAGCTGACGTCACTACGTGAAAGTGACATGAAGCCGAACTCGTTCCAGTGAAACCTGAGCAGCACGGTGACCTTTAGTCCAGATACACCTGATGCACCTCGACGGTGTTTGTAACGCAAGCTGTGTGTGACCCATCTGTAGCCTGATGACATCACTGTGACATCACTGTGACATCATCAGGGCCGTTTTCTCAGGATGGCACTTGTGCGTGTAGAGAGACGTCTGCTCGACCGAAGGGATGCTGCTGTGATCTGCAGCCTGTTTCCATGGCAACTGATGCGCACTCTCACTCTCTCTCTCTCTCTCTCTCTCTCTCTCACACACACACACACACACACGACAGTAATTTGATTTGACATCTAACAGACCTTGTGAGTGTGAGATCAAAGAGAAGATGAGTGAAGGACGAGAGGGAGGAGGAGGAGGAGAGGAAGGTAACAAAGGGAGGGAGAGGAAGAGGAGACAACGGGAACAAGAAGGCACGAAGACGAGAACAAAGGAACTCAACATGGATGGAAAAACAGTGACTGATGACAAGGACAGAGGAAACAGGGAAGGAAACAAGGGAGGAGGAATCAAGGAGGGATTAAAAATCTGAATAAAAACAGAGATTTAGGAGGAAACAAAGAAATAAATGAGGACAGAGGGAGATAAGGAAGAAAGCAGCAGGGAAGAAAAGGAGGGAGAGGTGAGGGTGAGGAGGAGAGATGAAGAAACAAAGAAGTGAAACAAATTCATCTCATGAGGTCAAATTCATTCATTCACCTGAAATTTACAGATATTTACGTCCTTCAGCAGTTGGTCTTCTGGAGACTTTGGGAGGAGGAAGATGAGGAAGGTGTGAGGAAGAGGCATCGTTGTTGCTGTTATTTAAATTATTAATTTTAATTGATCATTTATTTTAGAATGTATTTTTTCCTTTTTGTTGCTTTCAGATCACGTGTGTCTGAAAAAAAAAGAAATGAAACGAGAAGAAGAAGAAGAAGAAGAAGAAGAAGAAGAAGAAGAAGAAGAAGAAGAAGAAGAAGAAGAAGAAGAAATGCACAGGAAATGTTTTTTTCCAGGATGGCGAAGGCAGGACCCTGCTCCAATTGGCCCCTCTGTGATTGGCTTACTTTGATATCCTTCCCCTCACTCTCACCAGTCTCCCTCCTCATGTTTAAACCTAACCAAGGCAACGAGTATTAGCCAATCAGAGGTGGAGCAGGGCTGGTCACGACCTCGGCATCCTGGGGGAAAAAAAAATCATGTACGGGAAGGAGAAAGAAGAGAAATAAAAAGTGATGAAGGAAGGAAGGAATTACAGAAACAGACATGGGAGAAGGAGGAGGAAGAGGAGGAAGTGAAGCGGGAGCTGCAGTTCCTCTAATGTCCACTGGGCGCTGCTGTGATCAAACAGTGTGAGCACGCGCTCTCAGCAGGTCACTGATCTCAGGTCAGCACGTTGGATGTTGTGGGGCGTCTGACTGCCTGTGAGTACTCTGCAGTAACACAGTGTATTTATTCTGGGAAAGGCCCAGTGGGGGAAAGTAACAAAGTACTTTTACTCAAGCCATTTACTTCACACGTCTACACCAAACATTCGCTCTACTTGTCAAACACGAGGTTACAGGTTAAAGGCCTCACAGGTGTTTCAGTCCTGTTACTGATTTGACCAATCAGGTTGGAGCTCTACTGGGATTAATGTGAGGTCATCATGTATTTATAACAAGTAACAAAACCACCAAGTTTAAAAAAAAAAAAAAAACCAAAAACTTCTTGGACACAATAACTAGTTATTATCTGTAGTACTTCTGACACTGTGTACATTTTGTTGGAAATACTTCTGTACTTTTACTCAAATGGAACTCTGAATGCAGGGCTTTTATTTAACAGTGCAGCTGAGTGCACTCAACAGCCACTTACTCACCTTTTCCAGAGGTTTAGACACGACCTTCTTCAATGAGTAAATACTGAAAGTTGGATTTTGTTAATTACTAAGAAAACTGTATTGAGTCTGGTTGGCGGCTCTGAAACCTTTCTGCTGTCGTCATGATTAATAAAATCCCACCTGCAGCGTGACCTCATGAAGCACCAGAGCTGCTGTGGATGAAGGTCATCGTTCACCAACAAAAGCTTTTATTTTGAAAGGTACAGATCATGTGACGTGTTGGGAAGGAGCAGAGGAGAAAGCAGCAGCTCTTCAGTACATACCAGACTCTTTATTGAATGAAGCAAAATAATGAAGAGAATTTCAATCCCCTATTATGAAAATAAATAAATCATTTTCTTTGTCTCACAGAAGCCCAAAAACACCACCTGCAGCTGATTTCTTCTTCTGCTGTTGTTTGTTTTCCTGCTCAGAGTTCTTTCAGCTGCTCGCCGGACACGAAAAAGAATAAAAACATGAGACGCTCTGATCCATTTTGGCACGGGATAAATGTTGGAGAGAGACAGAGGAGAGAAGGGGGGGGAGGGGGGGGGGGGACACAGAGAGAGAGAGAGAGAGGGACAGAGAGAGAGAGAGAGAGAGAGAGGGGGGGGGACAGAGAGAGAGACAGAGAGAGACAGAGAGAGAGAGAGAGAGAGAGGGAGGGAGAGAGAGAGAGAGAGAGAGAGAGAGAGAGAGAGAGAGAGAGAGAGAGAGAGAGAGGGACAGAGAGAGAGAGAGAGAGAGAGACAGAGAGAGAAGGGGGGGGAGAGAGAGAGACAGAGAGAGAGGGGGGGGACGGAGAGAGAGAGAGAGAGAGAGAGAGGGGGGGGGGGCAGAGAGAGAGACAGAGAGAGACAGAGAGAGAGAGAGAGAGAGAGACAGAGAGAGAGAGAGAGAGAGGGACAGAAGCTGAGGGCTTAAATTAAAATCAGCAGTGCATTTGGTTGATGTCGGGATGCCTCGCAGCTCAGACTTGGGCCATTTCATTCCCAAAACATCCCATCCAAATAAAGAACAATAAAATCTCAGTGTGTGAGTTCAGCGTTGCCGTGGTGACTAATTACAGACTTCTCTTAACGAGCTAACACACCTGCTGAAAGGCTAAAAACCTCCACCTGCTGTAGTGATTCCAATCCTCAAACAGTACGCTGCCACGCCTCCCAGCTGGCCGGCCTCCCATTCATTTTCAATGAGAAGCGCTAACAATGCTAACGATGCTAACAAGCCATTTATTAGAAACTTAAAGTAAAATGTTTCCTGCAACGTTTCAGGTGAAGAACAGCTGAGTTTGGAGTGTGATGATCCTGTGTGCGTGTGTGTGTGTGTGTGTGTGTGTGTGTGTGGAGTGATGATGACCTGCACATAACACAGCTGGAGTGTTTGTGTGGACGGAGGAAACTGTGTGTGTGTGTGTGTGTGTGTGTGTGTGTGTGTGTTTCTGAGCATACACTCAGCTTCAGGCTTCACTCCACCAGCTGAGACTTCGTTTGTGAGAATTGATCTGAGCGAAACGTCTCTCCAGCCGAGCGTCGGACACCTCCGAGCTCAAGCCATCGTTCACCAGACTTCAGTCAAAATTTTGCCAATTTTAGACGAAATCTTAAGTTTCTCCACTTTTTATCTTTGAATTATTTTCTGCATTTTAAGAAATTTCTGTGGTGGAGTTGAACCTGATGCTACTGTACTGACAACAGTACACGCAGTACTGACGGCGCACACAGTACTTCAGCGTACTTGGATGTGACTAACTACGCAGTACTGTCATATTGTATTAGTGATCAGTAGAGGTAAAAGTACTCTGTGGGGCTGTGACTGTCTCTAACATTCTGCTTCAAATAAACGAGAACAAACACGTTAATGAGTTCAAACGAACCCGAACCTAAACGACACCACGTGGCCAAAAGTATGTGGACAGCTGAACAAAGTCACCGCGTGTCCCTCAGCGGGTTCACACGAGAGTCCTCAGACGAAGACGAAGACGAGGTGACTCACTGCTTCCCTCCGCTTTGACGAAGACTCGTCAGACCAACAGTTTGAATCAGATTCTGTCTGCGTTTCTCACTGAACTGAATATTTGGGTTTTGAACAGTTTGAGTCCACGTGTGTCACCTGACATGAATAATCTGACGAAATCAATCCGCTGTCAGCAGAAACAAAGGGACAGCCGTGCTCACGTACTGCGGCGCTGACAGTACACTGCAGTAGTACTTAGTACACAGTAAACTGCTTCAGAGGATGAAGACACAGAACGAGGTGTCAAACGCTGACTTGTGCTCTCGATGCCTGAAGATTATACTGCTGATTGGTTTTTGGTTAAACTCACACAGAGCGCCACCTCGTGGCCATCTGTACGAAGTACTGTGTAGCTGGATACACACTGTGTACTAGGTAGTACTCAGTACTTGTGTACTGTTTACGTGGTGTACAGTATCTGACTGTGTATTATTTGTACTATTTCCTCAACAGCAGAG
>NC_135078.1:28952500-28990000 GCF_051107435.1 Chaetodon auriga | reverse complement strand
GTACTCGGACAGCGAGCTGTTGCAGACGGTGTATGGCGCCTGGTCAGGAGACACGTGGTTCATGGGAATACAGATCCTCTTATCCACGTTCTGGTCATGGAGGACGTGATGACGGTGGCTGAAAGGGGACAAACAGCATCAGTCTGCAGGATGACTTCACACCGGCGGCCTCTCAGAGATGGATGGAGACTTTCAGAAAACATTTTTTCTCTTAGAACAGTGGAGGAAAAGCAGCTTTAAGAAATACCCCTAAACAAGAGGACTAAGGCTGACTCCAGACCAGCTCCCGGTCACCTGATCTGCTGCCCACAGCCTCGGGACAGGTTGACCGTCAGCTGCCTGGTCCGGTTCAGACCAGCAGGTGTCACCGCTGACACCGAGGTGAACACAGACCAGAGCACAGCCGCTCAGCTCCAGTCACTCATCCACACACACACACACACACACACACACACACACACACACACACACACACACACACACACACAGGGCTGGGCGTTACCTGAAGGTGCCTCGCTCCACGTCCTGTCCTGACAGTCTGATGTGGATTCCCTCGTTCAGCAGCGATCCGAAGGCCATGTACTCTCCCAGAGCCCAGTCCACCGTCCGGTTGCGGATCATCTCACCTCGGCCCTTCAGGATACGGCTCAGACCTGAAACCACAACGTGGTCACGGAGTACCTGCAACCAGTTCTCAGTGGAAAATAAGTACAAAGATTAAGTGTGTGAAATGTTTCAGACCTCCGTGGATGGTGAAGTCCTCCACAGGGACGGAGGAGGCCACTTGTCCGATGTGGTTCAGGTTTTCTTCAGTCAGACCGGTAGAGGGGCAGCTCATGGACTTTGGCTGTCCGTCCAGAGTGAAGAAACCTGAAAACAACAACACATCAGCGGCCTGACAGAGAACCAGGAACACAGCCTGATCAAGACACTGAGGCCAGATCCAGATCCAGATCCAGATCCAGATCCAGATCCAGATCCAGACCTGGACCTGAGACCTGTTTGACAGAGGTCTCCAGACTCCAGTTCTGCTTCTGAATCGTCGAATGAACTCTGATTGGTCAGTGTAAACCCAGCCGAGGAGCAGCAGTTAACCCCCGCCCTCCCTCACCGGGCCATGGGGAGTCCAGCCAGTGCTTGATGTGGAGGATCTTCTCGTCTTTGGAGCGAGCGTACGCCTCCTCACAGATCTTATCATATTTGGAGATTTCTTCCTGCAAACAGAGACAGACACATGAAGACAAACCAGAAGAGCAAATTCAGCCTTCACGGAAATATTTCACTTCTCAAACGCTGCATGAGCAGACCGCGCCAACAAAAATGTCCCCTGAGTGTCCCCTAACGTCCGACTGCATCATACAAACAGCTGACGTCCCCCACAGGGACGACCAGGCTGGAATGTGAGGTGCTGATTGGTCAAGCACGAAGCTGTGTACAGCGTCAGTTTGAAGCATCACATGGAAACATATCGACTGTGTCATCTGTTAACCTGTGCAGCTGAACACAAGCAGCTCCTGCTCCTCCTCTGAGGGGAGCCACACGGCCTCCTGGGAGACGCTGAAACCTTTAGCCTGCTCGTGTTTGTGCTGTGTTGTTACCTCGTACTCCTGCCTGCTCACGGCGCCCTCTGCGATCAGTTTCTCGGCATACTTCTGCAGAACCGGCTTCTGCTTCTTGATCTGTTTGTACATCAGCGGCTGCGTGAACATCGGCTCGTCCATCTCGTTGTGACCCATCCGACGGTAACACACCTGCACACACAGCACGTCAATACATGGCTCGCTAACGTCGGGTGACACTGCTCACAGCTCAGGGAGCGCGCACTGACCAGGTCGACCACCACGTCTTTGTGGAACGTGGCCCTCCATTCGGCGGCCACCTTACAGACGTAGATGACGGCCTCGGGGTCGTCGGCGTTGACGTGGAAGATGGGAGCGTTGACGACTCGAGCCACGTCGGTCGGATACGGAGACGAGCGAGCCACGCGAGGATCCGTGGTGAAGCCGATCTGGAGACAGGACGTCAGAGAGGTCAGTGGTCTGTCCGACTGCTCGTCACTGAGGTCGTTCAGCGTCGGCCTGCGTTCGTTACCTGGTTGTTGACGACGACGTGCACGGTGCCGTGCGTGGTGTACGACGGCAGGTCGGACAGGTGGAAGGTCTCATAGACGATGCCCTGTCCTGCAAACGCTGCGTCTCCATGGAGCAGGATGGACATCACCTGAGAACACACACACACACACACACACACACACACACACACACACATATACACACACACACAGAAACTGCATCAAAGTGACTGTGTTGCTGTGTGTCGTTGTGATTCTGTGTGTTGCTGTGGAACAGGTGGAGGTGCAGGTGAGTGTAAAGGATCTGTGTCCTGTGGTCCAGCACCAGCAGGCTTCTGATGACTTAAGGTGTCCTGACTCGTCCTGTGGGTTCACTAAAACTCATGATGGCAGTACGTGAACGTTTCAGAGCGACTCTGACGGCCTTGTGGAACTAAACCTTTGTTGCTCTTCACCTCTGAGTCGGGATGTCAGTCTCACCCTTTTGCCGTCGTTGTCTCCGCAGTAGAACTGCTCGGCCTTGGTCTTGCCCTGCACCACGGGGTCCACGGCCTCCAGGTGAGAGGGGTTCGCCACCAGAGACAGGGTGATGTTCCTGTCGGTCACGCGGTTGATGCGGCGATGGTACATTCCCAGATGATACTTCACATCACCAGAGCCCTGAGGAGGAAAGGCAGCAGGTCAGTCGGCCTGGAAACACGAGGTGTGACTTCCTCCTTTTGGAGCCCCCTGCTGGCCACAGAGACTATGACCACTATGTCTGTCTTAAACCGGTCATGTTCAAAGCGCCTGTCCTTAAAAAACGTCGTCTGTTCCTGTTCACACACACAGACTCAGTGACTGAAATCGAAGCACACACACTTCGAAAAACTACATTTAAACTCTGACACTGCCGACACACTGACAGATGATACGGACGTCCACCGCCGTAACTAACTGCCTCTACAGCATCGCACAACGGATGAACGACCGTTTCCTCAAACTAAATGACGAGAAAACAGAAATTCTTAAAACTGGTACAAACAAACAGAGAAAATCTGATAAGTAAATGTGGAGGTCTGGATTTGATGTGTCAGCTGTGAAACGCTCAGACAGTCCGGCCTCGTCGGAGCGTGCTGGACCGTCATCCTGCAAGCAGGCCGGGCTGTTTACGGCGACAGGATAACGACAGCAGAAACAGTTCTGAGAGCAGTTAAAGTACCTCATCAGCAGCTTCCAGCTTGGAGTCAAACTGACAGAAAATCTGTTCCAGTTCTTTACGGATCACATTGGCCAGAACATTCAGACGACCCCTGAAAGAAGGCGTGACAAGCAATGAGGGAGGGAAGCACACAAACTGTGTGTGTGTGTGTGTGTGTGTGTGTGTGTGTGTGCGTGCGTGTGCGTGTGCGTGTGTTACCTGTGAGGCATGCCCATGATGACGCCCTCCACACCGTTCTCAGAGGATTTATCGATGATGGTTTTCAGAGCGGGGATCAGAGACTCACAGCCCTCCAGACCGAAACGCTTCTCTGCAGACCACTTCTTCTGCAGGAACTCCTCAAACCTGCACACGCACACACACACACACACACACACACACACACACTCTTAACAATCAATTTTTTACAATTTCTTTCTTTTTATTTTTATTTAAATCCTCACTCTTTTGTATATACTGTTTTGTTTCTCATCTGCATTGCACTTCTTATATTAATCTTTACTAATCTTTACTGATGCTGCTGTATTCTGAAATTTCCCCTCGCGGGACAAATAAAGGAATATTGATTGATTGATCAATGACTCCTCTCACAGACACACTTCATCATCCACCCGAGCTGCCTGACGGAGGCTGACAGTGGCTGACGGAGGCTGACGGAGGCGCGCTGAGGTGTTCACCTGGTGGAGCGGATCATTCGGGCCAGCAGCGTCCTCTTCTCCTCCAGAGTGAACTGCATCACACCTGGAGTCTCGAACTTCTGTCTGATCCACTGACACTGCTCCAGGTCGTTGATGAACATGAACTCCACGCCGATGTGCTGGCAGTAGGACATCTGAACCACAGACACGGCACAGGTGAGTCCTCAGGTGAGTTATTAACTGACACTTTTATCCAAAGTGACTCACATGACACTCAGTTATTACGAGCAAAGAGAAGAAGAGATGAAGCAAAGCATCTCCTGCTGAACGTCTACACACTGTGATGTTCACTTCATCTGACTCTGTACCTTGTAAACTTCGATATATTTATTTTGACCTCTTTATGCCACTGTGCTGCTTTTTGTAACCTGCTGGCTGTAACGACTAAATTTCCCCAGTGTGTTACACATGATCTGATTGGTCTATCTCGCTGTCAATCAACATATCAGCAACTCTGGTCCTTATGAACAAAATGAAGCGTCACGCTCGGCCGTAACGTCTCTCTGCATGTTGTTACAGTGATCTGAACAACACGTGGGCGTCAGAGTTTGGCTCATTCTCTCTGCTGCACAGTTCACTGAACATCTGTTGTTTATTGATTATTTATTGGTTAATTATTGGCTATGATGCTTTAATGAACTCTTGACATTCTGGGACCTTCATGAACCCATAAAGTCAGAAAAGTTAGCGACATGTCACTAACGCATTCGTTAGCATAAACGTTCATGCCGTTTACCTCCAGCCGGCGTATGATCTCCTTCAGCGGCAGGGCGCTCTCGGAGCCTCCGATGAAGGTGGTGGTGGGCAGCCGGAACACCTTGTCCAGGTCTGACTCATCCAGACCGTAGAAGCCTACGTGTCCCATGATGCACCACAGGATAGGGGGTGCAGGGAGGAGGGGGGAGGGTTTCAGGGAGAAAACAGAGGGAAGGAGGTGAGAAAAGGTTGAAGGATGCAGGGAGCAGACGCAAAAGAGACGGACAGACACGGACAGGCCGTGGACAGATGAAGACATGCATATATGAGTTAGTGATGCACGAATGAACGAGCATCAACAGAGAACATGCAGGACATTTTCTCAAAGCACAGACGGACATTAACCACGCAGACAGGAGCAGGTGAACAGAGGAGGAAAGAAGAGAGGACACGGGGAAGTGAAGCAGCAGCAGTCGACAAGCAGGAGGCGTGAGGAGCAGCGGCGGGGTCCGACAGTCAAAAAATAAAAGTAAGAGGAGACATCGTTAGTGAGCCAATCAGCAGGTTCATACAGCAAACCAGACATGACAGAGCTCAGATCAGTGTGGTGATAATCAATATTTCTCTTCCTGTTCAGACTCAAACCAGCAGTGAATGCTAACCGCTAACTGCTAACAGTTCAGTGTATCACAGCTGATTGATCTTCTTCCTCTGAGCTCCATTAAAACTCATCAGTGAGTCTCACTGTTCCTTCATCACCATGAACACACACACTGTGGTTTATTCTGACTCTCTCTCTCTCTCTCTCACACACACACACACACACACACACACACACACACACACACACACACACATTTGTGAGGTGACAGACGGACGCTGTTGGTTTGACTCTGCACATGAGAACTCATGACAAGAAGAAAATAGAGAATAACACCAGACTGATGCTTTAGCGAATAATAAATCAGGATTTCAGACTGAACTGTGAGCTGAAAATAGGACGCGAGCATTAAAAACGCTGCAGATCTGCGTCCATCACTCGTGGACGGAGGCAACGGTTTGTTCCAGGGTGAAGGCCCTGCTCCGCTAATGTCTTCTGAACTGCTTGAGACGTTTGACTAAAATCAGTTTGTTTTGGGTCAAAGTTCAATTCAGCTGAACCTCAGCAGCAGAGGCTGTAGCTTCGGTTCACACAGCTGCTCCTTCCACTGGAGATAATGGCTTCGCTCTGTGTGATCTGTTTGGCAGCAGATCTCTTCAGCTCTTATCTTATACTGGTACTTTAGAAAGGTGGCGAGAAGGTTTCCAGGCGTTTCAAACAGCCAGCACATGAGGAAACATGTTTCTACTGAGACTGAACGAGACAAGTCCACAGAAACAGTTCTGTAGGTTTTGTATAGTTGTTTTTTCTGGCAGTAAACGTTGAGATTGAGGAGACAGAAGAATCTCTACACAGTTTGAACTTCAAAATAGGAGTTTAACTCTGCTGTCCACACTTCATTACAGACGGCTGAGGACAGAACCAGGATCAGCGGATAAACAGCCACACGATCACACTGTCAGAGCTTGTTTCTGGAAACCAGGAGGGCAGAAGAATCAGAGCTGAGGTCAGAGGTCATCAGGACTGAGACCACAGCATCAACTGAGGAGTGAGTCTGGATGGCAGCGGTGCAGACACACTGAGCATCAACACACAGCAGCACACACACACTGAAACACACTGTCTGTCTGAGCTTCATCACTGAGTCGAGTTCACCTGTGTTCAGCCACGACTCCTCAGGATCTGAACCTACAGGTGTATCCTTCTATCTGGCTGCTGATCGGCCCATTCAAAACATCCTGTCCTTCAAAACCTTGCTCGTGTCCTCGGGCCTTTTGTGGCGAGTCTCTGAGTAAACTCTGTCAGCAGGTTAATGAATCTCATTCTGTGAAGAGCGCTGACGCTGTCGGGGTGAGCAGCCGTTTCCTCCAGTGCTGCCTGACGACTCGGTTTGTTCGCTCACTGTTGTTTACTCCGAGTGTTCAACACCTCTGCCGGGCTGCTATCAATAACAGATGTGTGAGTGTTAATTAGAAACAGTTACAGAGTTTGTCCACCAGAGAGCGCCGACAAGTGGATTTTTACACTTTAAAACACCTGAAATAACAACATTCAAGGTGTTGATGTCTAAACGTCATGTGACGTCTGTTGATTAAGTTCTTGAGGGTACGAAAATGAATCAAAGTGAAAAATTCAAACGGGGAAAAAGTGAATGCTTCATGATGAACTAAAAAGAGTTTTTCTGCTGTTTTCTGCACTGACGTCATCCAGACTCACACCATCATTCTGCATTTATGAGTCCACTTGACCTCTGCTGACCCCTTTAAGTCTGTAAGACAAGACTGAGGGTGAATCGTCAACAACCTGAGAGGAAAAAGGAGCCTGAGAGCCTCCTGGTTTAGGGACTGTTCAAGATGTTAATAAAACAGAAATGAAAAAGCTCCTCTTCCCCACAGAGAACGGCGATGTGTTCATGGCAGCAGGGATGACTGAGCGGGAACATGAGTGACATGTTGGGGGGTTAAACACATTTAATCTGTTATTTTCAACTCCAAACCTATTATGTAACAGGAGTGACATGTTATGAAGGAGAGGACAGAGATGAGAGAGAAGAAGGAGGAGGAGGAGGACGAGGATGGGTTTTTGTAGGAAAAGCCGTGATGTTGAGGAGAACGCCGTCGTCTTTGACCTCAAATATAAATCATACTACAATCCTGCAGTGTCCTTAAATCCACCACACGACAACCGTAAATGTTTCCTGTTAGGCTCAGTGAGCAGAAAACACTCAATCAGAGGGCTGAGCCAGGCGGACCGACAGCTGATTCAGCCAATGGGAGAGCCGACACAGGTTATAAAACTCGTCCGATGAGCTGAGCAGCAGGAGGGAGCACAGTCACAAAACAACCACACACCCGACAGCCAAGCTGGCCAATCAAGAAGCAGCGTGTGTCTACAGACAGCAGGCAGACGTTCACGTTCCTCACCCCCTCCTCCTCTGAAGAGGGGGAGGGGGTGAGGAAAACTCAAAGAGGAGGACGCTCCTCCACTAACAACACATCTCAGCCGAGGCCTTTTCAAGGCAGACACAAACAGCAGCTTTCTGGTCTTTACCGCTCCGCCTGCAGCCGACACTCAAGTGTGACTGGCAGTCTGACTCTGAAACACACAGTCACAACACGCATTCACTTATTCACCGTCACAGGGTCAAAACACATGAGCACATGAGCACAGGTTCACAGCCGCAGCGCTCAATGCCGTCACACTTCTGCTGTTACTCCTACCGACTGACAAAGGTTGTTTCAGATCCTACACGCTGAGAGACACTCCAGGAGTTTGACATGTCCCACAGCTGACAGACAAGCTGTCTCTCCACTTTTCGTCCAACCAATCATGAAGCTTTCTGAGGCATAATAATTTTATCTCAAGTATTTCAACTAAGTTCCTGCGTGAAGTAGAAAGTACCATAATAGAATCAATAGAGAGCATCCAGCACTAGAATTATGTACCAGGCCTGAGCTGATCTCCAGACATCAGACAGATGTTGTGTCTGTGCATCAAAGAAGACGTGAACTGAACAGTCAACACTGCAGACTGTCAGGCTAAAACTGAGGAGGCCCAAAACATGGGAGCAGAGCAGAAAACAGACAGGACGATCTGAAAGGAGATCAAAATTAAGAATGAAGGAGAAAGAAAGCCAGAGAAGAAGAGATGAAGAGACAAAAACAGGTCCGGTTCAGAGCAGCTAAAGGAGACTGAAGCCTCGCACCGCCTGAAACATCATACAAGCTAACACGGCTAAACAACACAGGCTGAACACTTCCTGTCAGTGATGCACATGTTTTTAATTTCCTACTTGTTCCATTTCATCCATTTTTAATCCAGGAACACCAAGACACTTCTTTTCACTTTATTTATTTTCCTCTTTTTTTGGCAAAGCTCTGAAAGCTTTTAGGATAATGGACACGTGTGGAAGTTCATCACTGAGACACAAACAGGACATTTCAGCCGGTGTTGTAGGTCAAACTTACAGCGCGACACGAGGAAATGATTTTTAAACGCATGGCCACAGCTGACTAAAACTAACACGAGCTCAATACTTCTCAAGACGAAGCTCAACTGTCTCAGCTTCACCATAACTGCTCACTTGATTTTAAACCTTACATGTGACGTCTGTGCACCTTTTCCTTCTTTTACACACACAATTTTGCCTCCTGATTTTTATTCATTGTGAAGAAGTGTTCTATAAATAAAGTCTATTTGCTTTACTCAGATGAGGGAAGGAAAAATGTTTTTTTAAGTTTCACCTGAGCTTAAAAATCCACCTGATGTTATAATGTTTGTTTCCATAAATCATGTTTGGTAAGTAAACAGTATAATAAAACTGGATATCATGGTTTGAAAGCTGCAGTCCTTTTTATCTGCAGTAAAATTAAAAAACTAAATGTTCATAAAACAAACAAACACACGTCGGGCTGCCTGAAAGTAATCACACCCTGCAGGGTTATTCAAGTACTGAACGCAGTATTACGAGGTGCTGAATTCTTGAAATGAACTGAGACGACACTTCAATCTTTTTGTGGCCACAGTTAAAAATGATCTTCTGACGTCACCTTGTAGGCTCCATATGAACTCACAGACAGCTCATCTATCAGGACTTCTACTGACTATTCCACCGTTTACTGCATACAGAAGGGTGCTAGCAGCAGCTAGAAACTAACCAAGCTAACGACACCGACCAGGACACACAGGAGACATTCAGAGGTCAGAGGGACAGCGGCTTCATCCACAACACCCCAGCAAACATCCTTCATTCAGCTGTTTGTTATCTTTAAATGAGTCTCTGAGTTTCCTCACAATGTCTCCTGTGTGCTGAGGCCTTAAAGGGACATTTCACTCTGGTTCAATGTCTGATATCACCAAATGAACTCAACCTTTCCACAGGAGTGAACAACGGCAAACATCAGATCTGACTGAGAAAGAAAAGGACGCAGCTGCTCGTGAAAATATTTCCAGAGCTCACAAAGTGAAAGGCTGTTTGTCTGAATCACATTCTGAGCGAACCGGTTTTAGATTTAAGTCAGGATCTGATCTCTGGATTAACTCATTTCCCCTTCTTTATTGAGAGAAACGAGTTCTCAGGTGATTTAGAGTGACTCTGCTTACATTAGTGTGTGTATAATTAACATACAGAGGCCTGGTTATCCATGTCTGTGTATACAGGACTACGACACTGCTCAGCTCTCTGACTGGAGCAGGTGAGACTTTAACTCCTTCACATCCAGCCAATCTGCACCTGCGCCGACTGAGCTTTCCAGGGCCAAACTGATATCTGTATGCCTCAATATCTGTAGGAACAAAAGGTGAATCCTGGTCTACAAAGTCTATTTTGCACTCTGTCACTATTTTAATGTCGAGCCTTGTCTTTATGCGAAAACTAGTCCAGCGGTGGTGACTATGTGTGCCCCAAGCCGCCATTGTTGGCGGGAAAACATTCAAGAGCTCCTGCAGAAACACTTTTGATAAAAGCAAAGACACTGAACCAAATGAAATATTGCTTTTTATCCCCCCTCCAGTGCAGCGACCTCCACAGGGGGCTCAGGATGTCAGAAACTGATCCTGCAGGAAGTCTTTCTGACATCCTGAACTTCCTGCAGACGTGCACAGTACTGCAGCGAAAATACTCACTAAAGATGAACTACTGTCTTCACAGCACTGCGCAGTGACACAACAGCAATGTCGTTTCTCGTACCTCCTACCGTTAGGATTCTCAGCCTCTCCTTGAACACAGCCACGTCTGGAAGGTCACCAGCAGGGGGCAGCAAAGGGAGAGACACCCGGAAACCATTAGTGACCTGCTTAAATTCGACATCCACGGCCATTTTATACCACTGCCAACAACCGTCTACAGCTAAATCACACAGCACAACACCAGCCCCAACATCTCAACATCTCCACCACCGTTCATTGACAGGAAGAGTCCAGAGGTTCGCTTTAGAAAAGCTGTGATTTTGGAGTAAAGTGGTGGAGAAACAGAGACGCAGTTAACACCATGCTGAGGTTAAAGTCCTCAATACAGAAGCCACACCACAACCAACCCACACTGAGGGTTTTCCCAAATGAAGCCATTCTGCACAGGTCACCTTCACTACAGCAGGGACGGGACTAATTCCTGAGCAGCCCGAACACAGAGCTCAACGCTCTGTTTTCACTACAAACTTTAAATACTTGTCCACACACCAGAGAGTCTGCTCTCACACAGATGTCTCACATTCTGTCTGCAGCACCATCAGTCGATCATCGTGACAGTCATGGAGTATTTTCAGCATGATGGACTGAACTGTGCTCATGTCAGATGGTGAATCAGTATTTTCACTTCACAAAAAGCAGACAGTCGCAGGCAATGCTAAAGCTAATTTGCAGTTAGTGGCAGTCTGAGCCAAGAGAGCCCAGAGTCCTTTAGTTAGTCTGGTTTTAAAGCTTTGAAAGGCTGCACACCTGATTTTTTCACCAAGTAAAACAAATGGCTAGAAAAATAAAAAAAACAAAAATAAATAACCAATCAGAGCTCTCTACGCCACAGCTTCTGAGCTGACCTTCAGAGGAACGAGGCTGCTGATTGGTTAGAGCAACACAGCCTGCTTTCAAAACACAAAACTGATGAACCTAAACACCATGTTAGACTAAATGATGATGAGGTGAAATGAGATCGACTCTGTCTGTCAGGTTAGCCGCTAACTAGCCAATCAGCTAAATGAACTACAGATGAAACAAAATAACTGAAGAATTATTTCCTGCATTTTTTCTGGAATATTGTTGTCCTGAAACTCATCAGTGAACATCTATAAAAGACAGATTTACCAGATAACCATGAAAAATAAAAACACAACAGTTTTGAGTTTTTATGCTTTTTCTGTCCTGTTAATCAGCTTCCTCAGATTAATTTGTGACTGTGACTGTGTGTGTGTGTGTGTGTGTGTGTGTGTGGGGCTATGACCCACTATGACAGACTGTCCATGTAGAGACACAAATGGACAATAAGAAGGACGCACGTCTCTGCTTTGTGGCATGGTGTTCTTCACTTTGGCCAATCTATGACTTTCTTAGATAAGCGCACCTCATTCTCGACTGTCACTACAACATTCATACATGAATAGGAAACTATTTGGCTCAGTCAATATTAAGATTCCCATTAGAAAACAGTGGTGACCAAGGGCAGAGCTGGTCAACAGCCTCAGTGTCTTTACAGCCATCAGCCAACAGAAATAAACCAGAAGTTTCTAATGCAACAAGATAACAAGGCCACAGCTGAGAGCTAAAAAGTCAAAGCAGAAGCCAAACAACAAAAAGCAAAACGACAGCAGCAGGTTTCTGCCACCAAAGCAAAGATGCTGCAGATTCCAGAGCAGCAAAACCCACAGGGTTAGCATGAAGCTAACAGCCCAACACCAACTCATCCAAATACTGATAACAGTATTATCGTGCTGGGGTCAAGCGTCTGCCAAAGGATGGCAGCCTGATCTGAAATCACCTCAGAAACTCTTAATGTCTCAGTCGACTGGAGTCGTTCTGGAGGTGACATGGAGCGACAGAAGCTCACACTTTGACTTTTTCTTAGTACAGAATCTCTCTGAAGGATCCAGAACAGGAACTAACTAAACCTTAAAACGAAATCTTCAAGGTCGAGCATGAACTTTTAATCTCAGCTTCTAAAGGAAACGTGGACAAGAAGTAGGTCAGGAATAACCTCCATCTAACTACCATAAAATCCTATCTTTCTTTGAATGACGTCTCAATGTTGTTATCATTTTGTCCTGGCCCAAAAGAAAGGAAGTCTTTTTGTTCCAGCCCACATGTCGTGGTTGTTCCTTTATAACCAGGTGTAAAAGGTTAAATCCAAACACCTGAGGGCCAAATTTATTTCTGCACAGCAAATCCAATTAAGATCTCTCTCAACAAACCTATAAAACAACTTGACCCAGGTTCTGAGGACATTTCGCAGAAGCTTACAGTCCTTCACGGGGACCAATTCACATCGTCAGTGAAGAGAATGGCTCCACTTTTAAGGTTAAAAACCAATAAAGTTTCAGAAACATTCAGCGTACACAAGAAAGTCCACATGTCCACAAATATCTAACAAAGATTTAGGACTTAGATTTAGTTCAAGAGACATTTGTTGTGTACAAGAAGGTTTCAGAAACTGTTTTTTTCAATTATACCACCTTGTTGGTTTAGGTTTGGAAACATTCATCATATACGAATATGTTCCAGGAACATTTGAGTTTCAGGTTTTGTTAAGAGTCCTGAAACATTCACCGTACACGAGAACGATGAAGAACAGTTCAGCTCAGAACAAAGTTTTAGACTTTATTGTACAAGAAATTTTTCTAATGTACAATAAAGTCTCAGTTCAAGACAAACTCACAGAAACATTCCCAGAACAAGAAACTTGGACACACGTCCCCCGACTAGCCAAAGATTTAGAAAGAGCCGGGCTGCGAGGCAGACCAGGAGAAAACAGCAGGAACAGGGAAGTAAAAGACGTTCTGGTTGTTTTCCAGGGTTTAGCTCCTCACCCAGCTTGTCGGAGGAGGTGATAATGTCAGTGGGGACACACGAGTCCAGATCGGCGTCCATGATGCCGAGAGGGTCCAACTGGGCCACATGGTGCCCTCGGATCTACAGGGAGTGACAACAGCACAGAGCCCACCCAGGACAGGAGGAGGGGATGGAGGTGGAGGAGCGAGGAGGAAGAGGATAGGACGGAACGAAATGAAGGAGAGGGTGAAGAAGAAGAGAATGAAATGATGGGGGGAACAAGATGCAACGAAACAGGCGAAACAGGGAGGCGGGAGGAGGTGGAGAGCCGCGTGGATGAGAAGCAGGACGGGGTGGAGGATTTAGAAAGGAAAGATAAAGAAGAGGAGGAATGCCAAAAAAGAGGCAAAAAGGTCAACATCGAGACAGGATTTGATACAAAATCAAGGAAAGAAGAGGTTGGACAACAGCAGGGTGAGAGTATAAAAAGAGGAAAACGACCAAAGAAAGGAGGAATTGACAAAAGGAGGAAGGAGAGAGGGAAGAGCGAGAGAGAGACAGAGAGAGAGAGAGAGAGAGAGAGAGAGAGGGAGAGAGAGGGGGGGTGGGAGGGAAGAGCAACATTAACACCACAGGCTGGAAGCAGTTTGTTTGTTTTTCAGCTCTGGCGTTCTCACCGACATCCTGGAAGCCGGTATTGACCGGAGCATCATCAAAATTCACACAGCTGATTCCCAGAGGATCCAACTGGGCATTGTGATGCCCCATCACCTAAACATACACCCAGCACAGACACAGACACACAGCTGGTTATCACAATATAAACAACGCTGACAGGCATGCCTGACCACTGGAGGTCTTCACAGGTCCACGTAACGGGGGGCTGACACAGGACTCCAGTCTGACCCAGTCCAGAGTACATCTTATTCAGGCTAATCAGGTCCAGGTGGGGTCCTGTTGCATTGCTGTGGCTCTCAGCTCTGCTGTTGGTCTGGTTCCTCTTTTTGAGCCAAATGTATTTTGGACCAGGTCGAATTTTCCTCAGGTCTGTTCCAGACTGGGTCTGTTACACTGATGAGCACCAGTAATCCTGCTGGGTTTACTGGAGATCAACTGTCAACTATCAACATCTGCAGGTTTGGGAACAATTTATCTACCGGCCTGTGAGGAAAATGTTCGCATGAACTGTACGAAAAATGAACGTTGCACCAATCTGGCAGCCCCAATACTGTTAATGACACCGTTTCTTCATCGATGTTATCATAAAACTAAGATTTACCTCGACTACAGAGCGTACCTCGCCTTGTATTAGAGACAGGCCTTTATTTCTAATTCCCTGTTTGATTAAAAAACAAAAGGTAACTATATTTGATGCATTACATTCATGCTCTATAAAAATGAGAGGAATGTGAGGTATAAAGACTTTAAATTTGGGAAAAAGGCACAAAAAGATACTCAGTTATCAGAATTGTTGGATTAAAAATGATACTGTGATGATCCACTCGTAACTAGAAACACTGCACATGTTCACAGGAGGGACGACTGAGGACGATGAAGAAGGTGAGACTAATCAGCGTGAGGAACGCAGCTTCTTGCTTTGGACGACGGTGATTTGTGGGGTATATTTGACCTGTTCATACATTCATTTTGTCCTCCTGATTAAAGCTGTCAGGGACGTTAACGTTAGGGAAATGATCCAACTCTGATCTTAAAACATGAATCTGCTGACGGTCGGTCGATCAGGAGCTGCCAGGTACACTTCTGCAGTCACACCTTGTGTTTCTCACTTTGAGAAGCTGATGTTGGTAAAATCCAACTTTGCGTCAGTTTTATCCAGTGCTGTTCTCTACAGGTTCAACTCTGATCAGTCTCATCTGCTCAGGTCTGTTTCAGATCAGGTTTCTTTCTGTGAAAATCAACTTAGACACACAATGCTGGACCTGTAAGGACCTCCATGAGCTACATCAGTAGGAAGCGTTTCTCAACCTTTCGAGCACGATACCCAAAACCTTTCATGACACCAGCAACTACAGAGGAGTCAAGATTTCATGTAATATTTCACAGTAAGAGCGTGAGGGGAGCTCCACTGTTGTTCTATACAGAAATATACATCTCCACCATAAACCTATTCATTTTTCAAACTACTAAAAAACATCAATCACAAAATTCTGATCATGTGACTCCATGTGGGGTCCCGAGCCCAAGGTTAAGAAACTCTTTTAGTATTAAAAGTGACCAATCAAAAGAGATGATTATGTAAAAACTTTATGATAATAATTCAATTTAATGACCACTTAAAGATCCCACCCTAACAAATAGAAATAGAATCGAAAAATAATAGAAAACAAAGAACAAATAAGGATTTAAAACACAGTTTCATGAATGACAGGCATCTGTTTGCTCTCCTGAGCTCATCCTGGGGGGAAAAAGACAAGTTAAAAATCACATTACACAGCCATGAATGATCTGACAGGGAGAAGTCAGGATCCAGAAACATGGATGAGAAAATAAAACATGGTTTTCAGTTTTTATTCAATTCAATTCAATTCAATACTCCTTTATTAGTCCCGCGAGGGGAAATTCCAGCTTTTAGGAATAAATCTTCAAATAAACAAGAGATTGACTATTACAAGAAGAATCTTAATTTGAATATTGCATTAAGTTTAATCTTGTGGAAATAAAAACTACACAGAGCAACCACTCGAAAGATATTCAACTTCAGGTTAAACCTGTTGAGTGGAGGCTTAAACTAAACCAACAGTTCAGTGGCTCAGTGGTTCCAAACGGTTTGTCTGTGGCCCCATACACAAGCAGAAGCAGAATTATGTCTTCTTCTGCTTCCTCTTCTTCTAACCTTCCCATGGTAACGTCACACCTTCTGTTTACATGCCCAAAGCATCACGAGAAGCCATAAAAACTTGATTTTGGTGAACTGGCCCTTTATGACATATTGGAGTCTGGGATATGGCACCAGGTCCCATCAGAGCAGCCCTCAGTTTCCTGCCTTACACACTGCAGATCGTAATGAGCAGTGATAAACATACGACCTGTGTGTGGAGTGTGTATCTGTTTCATAAACACTGAACGGAACCACCATGACATCAGTTATTGGTTTCCAGTTTGGAAAATATGGCAGAAACCATCCTGTTTTTTTGTTTTCTTTTTTAGCCAGAAGTGACCATATCTGGACGAGAGGGCGGAGCTAGGGCACTGCTAGGCCACTATCCTGATTGGATGTGAGTCAGAACCGAGGACTCGGCGTGGTAGCCATTTGTCGATCATGCTCAGCCACGCCCTGAACGTACCCTGATTTACTGACTGTTTTACTCTCAATGGAAACTGTCAAAAGAGCGAGAAGTAGGATCATAAGCTCACATACAATCAGACCTCTTTTTTGCAACCAGTGGAGTCGCCCCCTGCTGGCCATCACCTGGCACTTTCACACTGACTTCGCCTTTCAGACCCGGAAGCTCCGTCCACTATTTATGCTGCCTACACAGTGTACGAGTACCTGATAGGCCCTGATGAGGGACTGGACAGCCAGGTGATCCTCCACCAGCTTCTCCACGTTGGGCTGAGCTCCAACCAGGGAGGAGAGCTGAGGCGCGACGAGGCCGGACGCTGCCGACAGACCCAGAGGAGACTGGTAGGCAGCACCTGGAGGAGCGCCGGCGTTAGCGTTCCTGAAAAATACATCCCACGACTGGAGGAGGAGGAGGAGGAGGAGGAAGGATCCATGGGGGGGAAGAGTGGAGGGGAAAGAGATGGAAGGAGACAAAATGAGAAGACTTTTAATAAAATGACAGAAGACCACCCTGTGAGTCTTCAGCAGGTTTGTCCAGCTGGTCCTTTTCGATTGAACTATATGTCCTCAAATTAATAGCACTTAGGAAGACATGATGAAGACAGGTTGTTAGAAAAGGTTGTCCTGATCCAACACTTCTATTAACCAACACGACACATCTAAAATCAGACAGAACGACATTCAATGACTGTTCCTGAGATGCTCGGTACACAGAGTGAAACTGTCTAAACACTGAACAAAGAGCACAACGCGTGAAATGTTGATTAAACATGAATCTGACACACTGAAAGAGAAGCTACGTTCTAAATGTGACTCAAGTCTTTTTACACAAACTTTGACCTTTTCATGAAACCGGTTTCAGTTAGCTCCACCTCAACCAGACAGAACAATGAAACGCCGCCTTTATGTTCATGAGTCAGCTAATCATTATCCAGTGATATAATGTATAATACCACTGCATGATGAGTACTTTATGTACATTATGCAGGTATTACCTCTTTACTTTTACTTACATAACTTTCTGAATGCAGGACTTTAACATATATTTCCACACTGTGGTATTCGTCCTTTGACCTTAGTTATAATCCTTTCCATCAAACCCAAAACTTAATAGCTTTTAATGGCTGACACTCTTCCTGCTATTGCCATTAAATGCATTTACATGTATCCTCTGTATGTACTAGAAAAGGATCTGAGCACTCTTCCAGCGCTGGCAAATACTTTTATTTTTTGCTGAAGGCGGCTCTTCCAGCTTCAGTTTTCTGGGAAAATCCCTTCACTTTCTTCTGGTGAACATAAACCGCAGGATGAGTCAGCCTGGTTTAATCAAACCCACCCAAAAACACAGTTCACAGCCACAGACTACATGCCAACCTGCCTCCCAGTGTCCCACAGTAATCCCTTTCCAATGAGATGAAGGAGAAATCATTTCTCAGCTCAGACACAGAGAGTTCATATTCTGTTTTATAACAAAGTGCTCGCTGAGCCCGTAGCTGCGTGCTAATAACCAAGTGCATCATTCTTGGGTAGTGAAGTCAGTCCTTCCAGCACCACAGAAAAACAACTTTCCAAGTGATTTATTACCTTCTGTATTTTCCATTCCTTCTAAATTAACTCTGACTCTTAAAACCGTTAATTAAACGCAGTCACTGCGAAGCAGATATGTTGACTGAATGTTGGTAGAAACTCGGCTTCATGTTTCTTGCTCTATGACTCTTTTAACCAGCAGCACATGTAGTCGTTTGAGGCTGCTGGGCTCCAACTGGTCGCACTGTTTTGATCCACATGATCCAGCAGCTCCAGTCAACAAGCAGAAACTGACATTAAACCTGTGACGCCATTCCAGCTCGAAACTGCTGCTTTCAGTTTTAATGGGGGGAAATATCTGCATTTGAATATTTACTTAATCTACGTGTGCGAATCATTTCACTTCAGACACTTTGAGGGTCAAAACACAGCAGGATTCACTTAAAGCCTGAACATTTACAGGTTGCGTTACTGTTTGTTCTGCTGGTCAACCTGTTGAATTTGGTGTTAGCATGTTCCGCGGCTAATGTAGCTAATAGCGTCTACTGTAGGCCCACCGGCTGGAGCACGTTAGACTTAAAAGTTCAAGCTGAAAGACACTTGAGAAAGTTTCACTCACTGAGGAAAGCCATGAGATGTGGCTGAAAGTGTTCACGAGGCCAGAAAGGAACGTCCAGAGTTACGACCGGTTTTGTCTGTTTTTAAACTTTAGTTGGTGAGTTTTTGAACGTAGGGCCGTCAGATTGGAGACGTTTTCTGGGAACTCAGCGAGGGCTAGAAGAAGCAGGGTTAGGAAGAAGAAGGACAGAAAAAAAAAACTAAACCACAAGACCTCAAGTGACTAACAGGACGTATCTGACTCACTCCTTCAGTACACTGCTGTCCAACCTCTTTGCAACTCATGTCTCTTTAGTGTCAAGCAGAGAATGTGCCTAAGACTCTTCTTTTATGTGTCCCTGAACAACTACAAACATATAAAGATCTATTAAGTCAAGAAGGGACATGAACTGCCAGCCTGATTTGTTGTGTTTAGAGAATCCATCGAAAGCTCTAACTGCACTTGTTTCTGTCCAAACAGAGTTTATCAGTCTTAATATAATCCAATCACAGTGCTGTAAGACAGACTTCACAGGTGTGTGGTGACGGACAGGTGCAAACACACCAGTGTCTCTGCTGTGAGTTAATGCAGACTCATCATTTGCTGCAGCTGCTTGTGTGTCACACTGTCACAGGATCAGAAACCACGAAGCAGTAAACACAGCTGACTCGTGCTTTTACTGTGAAGGAGCAGCAGGAAGTCCAGACTGAACCTGTGTCCGTTCACCTGTTTGTGTCCTTGACGACGAAATTTCCCTTTTATTGAAAATAAAACTATTTTTTGATGCAGTCATGTTATAAACAGTACAGTTCTGAACTTTGTACTGCGTGTTAGCCAGTGCAGCTAGCCTGAGCCTGCTCGTCAATAAATCTGATCGCCACATGTTTCACTGGTGCCTCCTCTCCTCGCCATCACAGGGATGGATAAGATGGATAAATGCAGAACACTTCTGATGGCAGACATGGTGTTGCCTTCAGAATGACAGGTAAAAGCAGAGGCGTCCTGAAGCTACACGGCGGACGGTTGTCAGGCCGGGATAGCTGCACTGCAGCACAGATGGTATGAGGTGCTGCTGTCCTCAGCTGTTTGTTAGTAAGGCTCCTTTCAACAGTCATTTATATTTTTCATATAGTTCATTACTGCACAGGTATTCCATCAGTTTTTTCACAGTAGTCCAGTTGTCCAGGTTGAGTTAAGCGCACAGATGAAAAAGCAGTGTTTTTGGCTGCTCCCAGGTCTGTGAACAGCTTCCTCCCTCAAAGTGAGTAACTGTACTGTAACGCGTAATGTCATTCTTTTTTTTTTCATTAAAACAGAGTTTAGTAAATTGGTATTGATTATAGTTGAGGAATCAGTATCAAAATCAAGGTATCAGTGCTGTACCAAACCCTGGCGTGTGTGTGTGTGTGTGTGTGTGTGTGTGTGTGTGTGTGTGTACATACAGTATATGTTCAGACCTGCTGGATAGTTTGCTAAGTTGGTAAGAGCAGGGTCACACTGATCTTTAAATAACAACAGTGACATGTAACATGACACACACACAAACACACAAACACACAAACACACAAACACACGCACGCGCACACACACACACACACACACACACACACACACACACACACACACACACACACACACTAGTCTTCTTTATAGGTAGAAAATGACTTTAATAGAAATATGTTCTATCTTCTTTTATAAACACACACTCAGGGTTTGTTCATCAAGCAGTGGGAGGACATCATGGAAAAAGTGTGCTGGCTGTTCTAGTCTGGATGGTTTCTAAACTCTTTTTTTCTTCCTGTACCTTCAGAGCACTGAACTGTGTTTTTTCCTACACTGAGCACAAATACACACAGCACCTAATACATAACTAAGAACCCCAATATTCTGCTTTAAGGTCAAGGTTTGTCAGAAGGAGAAGAGTTTAAAACGTTACTCTTCCTCGCTGCAGATCGGCCTCCTCTGGCTTCACATTGGACAGTAAAACAGCTCCGTCATGTGACTGAGCTTCGAGAAGCTATTCTTGGACTGGCTGTCCTTTACAACTCAAGTTAAAAAGTGTGGGTGAAAGACCGTCAGCTTCATACAGGCCCAAACGGGAGCGCTACCTCCCTCCAGCTGTGCAGTACGTCACCTTCATGCAGGCACTTTCTGTGTTACACTGGGACGATATTTAATAAATGAGCTGAGGGAAGTTAAATTCTCTTTTTGTGAATCCAGCAGTGGAAAACACTGGAAGGTTTGCCCATGATTTCACTCACGTGTACTTTCCTTTGTCCTTTTTTTCCCTTAAAGGATGATTTCTCCTGAGAAGGAGGATGTCCTTTTTGTCAAACGCATCATCCACTGATTCTGTCTTCATTTAGCTCTTTACTGCTTTAACTATTCCAAATCTCTGCTGGCTAAACTGTGCTCTGTCTGAACCAGTAAATGTCTCTAAACTCCTCTTTCTTACTTAAAAAAAATAAGCTTTAGAGAAATTTTCATACAATTCATCTTGTGCTGGTCTTCTGTATGTTTCTACTGCCTGGCTTTGTGAAGATAAACATAATATAAAATGTTTTTATAGTTTCCGATTTGAAAAAAAAAAAACTGTATTTAAAAACAATGACAGTTTTCCAGGACAGTTGTTGGGATCCTGAGTTCTGCTGAATAATCTCACGCACAATGAGTCTTTTTCTCTTTCTGGCTCCATTAGCTAACTTTTGATTATTATAGTTCATGTTTTACATTCAGTGTTGAGTTGCCCTTGTGTCTATGTGGACCTGTTACCCTCCACTACACATCCCCTCCATCCACTGATTCTGATCCTTACCTTGTGAACACTCTTGGGGTTCTCCAGCCAGGCGTAGTACATCTCCTCCACATAGTTGGAGCTCGTCCCATTCAGGAATGGCTCCGAGGCCACAGGTGCAGTGTAACACCTGATTGGCTGAAACGTCCTTGTGCCACCTGAGGAGGTGACTGTGATTGGCCGCTGCTGGCCGACAGTCTGAGCCGCCTGCGAGGCGGTGAGCGGACGCAATCGCGCCGCACAAGTCCTTAAACGATGCATCAGCAGTCCTTAAAGTATCACACACACACGGTGGTGGTCAGTCCAACGGTCCGGACGTCCTCAACCTCAGAACAACGACGGGACAAAAACTCACTCCACCAAGGTCAGTCCCAGACAGAGAGGAACGAATGAAACGTCCACTGTCCACTGAGAGGGAGACAGAGACACCGTGTTAGACAGGAAGACAGAATGAGAGTTTGTGTGTCCACGTTTCAAACACAGCAAACTCAGGTGACGTCTCGACTACACAAACTCATCGCCAACATGAACTTTTCAGTCCTCCATTTAAAAATGTCTCTCAGTTAACTCAGACTGGAGGGACTACAGAGGCGTTTACACAGTGAACAGAGGCAGTAAAAGGTAGGAATAATGAAAAAATTTGATTGGTATTTCCTGTTATACATGTTCAGAAACTGTTGTTCATGTATTTTGACACTGACCAACTGTCGGCAAAGTTTTATCTTACTTTGGAGGAATGTATTATTTGGTCCCCTGGAAAATAATGTACAGAAAAACACTTCTATGTACACAATTAATCATTTTACTATAATGGCTAATTTCACAGCCAAATTAAAGGTAAATTTACAGGTAAGCAAAGAGTTCAATCAATACATTTATTCAACACTTTTTGAGCAAAAAGCAATTAAACCATAACAGCTTGTTCTGTGGTAAAATTATTTTAGAAAGATCTTTATCCCCAAAGTTAAACTTAAGCATTAATTCTCTTTTTTCAAATTGCGTGTTCCATTTTAGTGCATGTTCTGTACCTGTACGACACTTGCGCTATAGGAAATGAGGTGAAAACATTTGTGAAACACCTTAACAAGACCTTAATCCCAATATCAGGAGTGTTTGTTCCGGTGAGACAGACCTGAGAAATCCTCAGCTGGACTTTCTCGCTGTGTTTTGACCTTGCTGGCTCTCCCTGCCTGCCTCCATTCTCCTTCCCTCACCCCGGCCTGGACGCGCCCACCGTCGGCCTACCCGGCCTCTTTATTGGAGTCTGACAGAAATCCCGCCCGGAAATACGACTCCAAATCCTTCCCATTGGCTACGGCAACTGTCAGTCACCTTGTCCTTTCACGAGTCATGAGTTCTCGAAAATTACTGCCTGCTTTATCAAAACACTGTGAAATGATCTCTTCTCAATGTTCAGAAATGACAGAACGAAGAGACTGAAGATAAAAGCGTTGATTATTACTCTACACAAACTGGCTACGTGATTAGCTTCAGAGCTAACGTGCTAGGTTATGTAATTAGCCGGTTAGCTTCTACTTTCCACTCTTAATTTCTAATAGCACGTTAAGCTAGCGGCTAAATGGGTGCTAACTGAGTTAAAACTGAACGGGTGTTGTGAAGCTAGCGACATGTTTTATATCTGCATTTACCATCTATTGAGTGAAACATAATTTTTGACCAACACCGACAGTTTCAGCGAGTATTGTGACAGATGACCTGCCCCTCACAGTAACGTTAGCCAGTTCCCCTGAACGGGTTGAGCGTTAGCTAGCATGCGGCTAACATGCTAACAGGTTTTGTCTTTCTCAAATTCCTCCGGGCGGATTTTGGTTTTCTCTGAACTGTCCCCGTGTGAGACAGTAGGTCAGAATGTCCACCTGTAGGCAGTGAGACGTCGTACATATCTAAAGTCCTGGTTACTGACCTCGAGAAACGAGTTTTAGCGGATCCCCTCTCGGCCGGTATTCCGGATGCCCTTCGCCTCTCCCGGTAAAATGATGACAGCTCGAGGCACGGAGCATGGAAGCGAGGCCTGTGTGACGTCATGACGTACAGGGCTCTGCACTGGTCTCGCGATCAATATTAATTCATCTAAAAATACATTTATAGTTTTATTTTCTTTATTTCACACACCTCGTAGCATAACATGCCTATTATAACCACTCAACGGGTCGTAAAATGGATAAAGCCCAGCTCCTCCACAGATATTACAAGTTTGAGCACTTTGAAATCAAACGTAGAAATATTTGGCATTGACAGTGGTCTTTCTGCATAAACAGTATTTCAACTTGAACGAAAGCCTGACCATTACAATATCAAGTTGGCAACAAAGTACTGCAGTAATACTGCAAATCACACAGTAAGCACAAAGCAATAGAAATAAGAAAAAAAAACATAACTAAAAGGCTGAAATCAGAGCTCAATATGTGTGTGTTCTGGCAAATATCCAAGGTTTGTTTGGTTTTTATACGTTTCAGTGCTTCAAACTCATTCATAAAGCGTAATAACAGCATGCTTTAGCTTTCATGAAACAGGGAGAGTGAGCTTTCTGCTTCAATCTGAGCTCTTTAGGACAATCCTTTATTAGATCTTTTTTTTTCATCTTCATTTTGTACCACTGTTGTAATCGTTTTGATCATCCCATTCATTGCCTCATTGTCAGTCACATCCAAATAAAGCGGAACTTTGAACACATTTTCAGGAATGTTTGGTGAAAAAATGGCACATTAATCCAACATAATGTTTAACTTTTAGCAATAAAAATCCATGACTGATAAATCCCTCTGTGACCAAGAATTGACTTTCTTTATACCGATCTCAATATTTGGTTGTTGTCTAGTTTCCCAGTCTATTCTTAAGGTATATAAATATATACTGACCCCGATGAGTACTTTACTTCATTATTAACTGGAATCACAAAACAGCAATTTGACCACATTTATTTAAATCAAAGTTTCTGCTTCAGGAAACCGATGATCATTTTAGCATCTTGCTTTAAATATTTTCTGCTGATATTACTTCTGTATTTTAGCTCCACTGTCACTGTGAAACAGCACCATCAGAGCTGAAGCAGCCTTGTTTATTTCACTTCAGATCACTGCAATACTCGTGTTTCTGTTCGCAGTATTTCTCTGAAACAATCAGACCTTTGAAAAGTCTTTGTTGCTCAGTTTCTACGCATGTTCGACCTCTTCAGTGAAGACTCTTTCTTAGTTTTCACTTCCTCATCCTCAGTCGACTCTGGTCTGTGTCTCGAGGTGTTTGGTCACATCCTGCTGACTCGTCTCTTTTTCTTGTCTGCAGTGTTTTTCATTCATTTTCTATCTTTGTGTATTTTCTCATTTCATCAGTGTGATCTCATTCATTAACAACAAGTGCCGGCAGTTCATACTGTGATTATTGCCTGAAGGATTGAGGTCGATAAATGCTGTTTTTTATCATGTATTTATTCTAACAGCACAGTTTAAGTGACCATGTAAGACCAGCAGGATCCTCCTGACGTCTGAAGACAGAAGCAAACTCTGCATCAGGGCCGCAGGCGTGTGACTGACAGCAATCAAAGCTCGAGCTGAAGTCTCACTGATCGAAACGATCTGTTAGTTTGATCAGTGGAGGTGCTCAGCTCTTCTTGTATAAACTCTTTCATTTGTAATGAAACCTCAGATTTTATAAACTCTAAAAATCTTCATATGAAGTAACGAAAGCTGTCAGATAAGTGACATGAAAAGACTCAAACACAAGTACCTCAGATTTGTACTTGATTACAGTTCTTGAGTAAACGTACTGTGTTGTGAAAATGAAGCAGCCTTACGAGGTTTCCACGTGACACAGCAACATTTAATAATGAAATCAAAGTCAGTTGAAAGTTGGAGGATTACCACAGATACAAGGTTTACATTTGCAAAAAAAGAACAAAAACCTATAAAATTTATTCAGATAGAAAAAGGTGATGAGATTCTCTGCGTTGCCATGGTGATATCAGTGTTATGGGCAGATCAGGTGACACCTGTTGACCAATAATCATTGTGTCTTTACCTGCTGTGGAGTAACACACACATACAGAAGCGTCTCCTCTCAGGCCGTCCCGCTCAGGTCGGGTGGAGTCTGCCTGAAAGACGACACGACACCTGTCTTCAAAGCAGGCGACCAATCAGTGGACGTGTGGAGCTCTGGGCTGTTCTGTTAGTACATAAAGGACCATCCACATCCAGACTGCTGGACGCTGACGAGACGCTCAGACCAGAATCTGAAGCCTGTCTGAGCCCGTCAGGTGATCCCAGACCGATCAGTGGAAACAGGTGTGATTGGCTGATAACCTGAAGAGGTTTACCTGTTCGATAAGGTCGTTCTGCTTTCATCTCTGGCTTTACGCCTCAGTGTCGTTACTGTATGTGATGTCCTGTGAGTTCAGTGGAGGAAACGATCAGTCGCTCAAATCGATCATGAATAAAGTGATTGATCCTTTCATCTTCTCAGCAGAAATATAAGAATCAGCTAATTTTCTGTTTTAAATTCCAGCAAACTGAATCTGTTTCAAACAACATCACGTAGGAAAACGTGGACATTTTATAGATGATTTTAAATAGCTGATAATTGATTAATCAAAACTGATAAATGAAAAAATCATCTGCAGATTATGCCTGTGAAGACTCTGGGGACTATTTTCAGCAGCGGATGAATCCACGTCTGGTGCTGTGGTGAGTGTTTGTGTGTGTGTTCAAGGTGTTGTAATGGAGGTCAGTGGCTCAGAGGAGGATCAGTCAGCTGAACCGTGAGCAGACGCTGGTTTGAGTCTGAACATGAGACGTGATGATTTTAATAAAGTCAGCAGCAGTTTACCGAGCGGGACCTGATGCTCCTCCTCCTGCTCTCACGTCTCTGAATGACCTCCGTCTGAACACTTTTCTGAGGCGCTGGAGGAGACGCTGATGACGCTGGACTTGTTTGGCATGAACGTGATGGCACGGCACAGATTTAGCCCTATCAGTTAATCCTCACGTTCACAGCGGTTTCTGTGCAAAATCAAAGACAAATTTAAAATATGCTAACACAGATAAAAGCATCCACACCATGTTCTCCTCACGCAGTGCCTCCAGCATGGCTAACTGGCTAACAATGCTAACAATGCTAACAGTCAGCTGACAGCAGATGAAGCCAGTCGGACAGATACAGAATCATTTGGTTTACTGGTGGTGTAAAAATCCCTGGTTTGGATGAAAGTTGCGAGTCTGGGGGGCAGCAGGGACCCCGACACAACAAGAATGAAACCAAAATGTCCTGAATGTCTCTAAATGTTCAGAATCTGACTCTGTTTCAGCTTCTCGTCCTCAGCCGACGACGGATCATTTCCACCTTCACGCTCTTCAGTCTGATGTCTTCTACATTTCTGTTGAACTTCACTCAGCGCTCACAGTGTGTGTCCACACTGAGCCGGCCAAATTCAAAAATAATCTCCTTTCCATGTCTTCAGGTCATTTTAGCTAAAATCTTTGTCCACAGTAAAACACTGAACAGGAAGCAGCTAAACCTGGTCTGTGTTGGAGCTTCCTGCAGAATAAGGTGCTACCATCCTACTTTCAGTCACCACACACATTTCCCAGAAGTCACAGATCTCAGATGCCGCAGAGTTGACGTGTTTCAGGAGGTAAAACTAAATGAGGTGATCGAATTTCCTGCGGAAACGCCAGCCAGCGCAGTCACAGACATCCACGTACCACATCCACGTCCAGAGGACACGAACTCAGACCCAGAGGAGCTCTGCACTCACGCTGCTGCATACTGTGAATTTTTTCAATTCTGGAGGGAGAGCATCGGGCGAACAGGGTGGCGGAGACCAAGCGCACCCGCACACAGCAGCAGGGGCGCGTTACATTCCTATGACAGTGCTGATCAGAGGGGACGTGCCATCAGACGGCACCAGTGCTTCCATTCAGACAGAAAGACAGTTCCAAAGTGCAAGCTCCGCCTCCAGTGACCCCCGTGACTTCAAACCAGCCAATCAGTGAAGCACTAATCACTTCATGTGACTGTTAGCTAAACTTCTCCTTTACAGCACTTTTTAGCATGATATCATGTGTTTAACACTTTTCAGGCTCCTTGTTTTCGAGCAGTAAGTCAGAAAATCCGATGGTTAAAAAAGAGAAGCTGCTTTTATCTGCTTCTTGTTTCATGGATCCATTCAAAAAGCACATTTAACTTTCATAGTAAATGAGCCAGTTAACATTTTAAATGAGCCATTTAGCACTTTCAATGTGCCAGTCTAAGACGTAAAGCTTGACGTAGCAAGCGCGCCAATAGCAACTAAGAGGCATGGCACTTAGTGAACGATCGACTGACAATTTAGTCATGAAAATGACATGAAGTTCTTATTAATTAGCATGTATTGTGAATGCTTGTAATGCGAGCATCTACTGTGAAATTTGGGACACACTGGAGACAACCAAACTTAAGTTGTGGCCTTTTACGTTTACTCTTAGCAAGCAAATGTTTGTTAGCGAGCTGGCTAGCTAAATATGTAGAAAATACCTTAGTGTGTTAGCACGTAGGGCACAATGTGGAACACTGTGTAGCTAACTAACTTGTAAGTTAGGTGTCAGTCAGAGTTAAAAGTTAAATAAGAAAGCTTTTTACATTACAAACAAAATGGTGATACTGAAAAATAAATGTTTGATTGAACAGGAAGCTTCACAGTTCAACGGATGAGACTTCTAGTAGCGTTAGCTCGTAAACATCTACGCTTTGCTAGTACTGTTAGTTTGCAAAAGTTAGTTAGCAGTTAGCTAGCCAGCTCTAATTGACTAACATTGGCTTATTAGTAACAACCATCAGGGAGTCAATCATAATCACTTCCTTTTAGAGTAAATGATGCTGAATGAATATCTGATTGGCTGCTGTCGCTAAATCTGTTAACCCCGACATACTGAAATTAAAAAACTGTGCATAATATTTATCCTACCGACATTTTCTCCTCCAGATTTGGGGGCATAGATAACGAATGTGAATTATGTAAAAATGGAAAAACAACTAATTAAGTGTGTAATTAATAAGTACACATCAGGGTTCTGTTAAAAAGAGAGAACTAATCAACTAATCAACTGATCACTGAATGAAGCTGGAGGCCGAGGACGTGACATTTCACCATGAAAACAAAGGAGAAAAAGAGTGTCAGCTTATTATTGTCAGTGGGGAAATTTCACATCCACGAAGGTTTCGGCCATCGTTTGACCTCAGAGGACTGAATTTAGGAAATACTACGAGACCCAATCTCTAATCAATAAGAAACATGCTCAGTTAGCGTGACGCAAGATTGCTTTTAAAGAAATTTGATTCTGTTGTACCTTTTCTCTTCTGATCTTCTACGTTATGTTCTAGTGATCTTTCATCATCACTCTTCTCCTGTGACGACGTCACGCCTGTCATGTGATCCTCATTAGTTAAGACGCTGACTTACATGATTTCTGCTTTTGTGTTCATGTCATATGTTGAAAGTGACTCGGACAGTGAGGAGATGAAAAGCGATTGGCTGGTTTGGTGACGGAGCAGAAAATGTGTCACCTGGTGGAGTTTTGTCTCCAGACTGCACTTAAAGAAAGAAGGATGGAGAACAGTCGCTGCTTCAGTTCAGGACTGCTGTGTTCCTGTTTGTTCTGGTCCATTCCCAGTCCAGTCTGACTGGGTCCAGGTTCCTGATGGAGCAGTCCAGTTCCTGATCTGGCCCCAGCAGACCTCGGGACCAGCTGTCTGCCACCTCGGCTCCGGAATCGTTTCCTGGCTGCTGCTAGGTAACGAGCTCTAAGTGGGCGGGGACTGAGTTTTTAAGAGGAGGAGGAGAAGAGGAGGAGGAGGAGGAGGGGTCATCCAGGTGTGCTGAGCGGGGCTCTCTGGTTGGTTAAACAGGTGGAGCGGGGGCAGGTCTTTGAGGCACCAAAGGCTGTGATGCAGCAGAAGGTTTGGGTTTTCTGACAAAAAGAGAAAAAGAGAAGTTAGAAACTTTACGAGATGCTCGAAGCACAAAGTCTCAAAGTTCACTTTCTGTTTTTACGCCTGGTCAGTGAACCACACACAACCTGTCAGACACACTCTGTGCTTCTAGCTAGCTCCAGGTGCAGTTAGCTAAGAGTTAGCTTCCAGTTCCATCTGCCTTAGAGTTAGCGTCTCGTTAGCTTAGCCCCGTCTTCTATGTCCAGTTAGCATGGCGTCAGCTTCAGCTCAAACTCAGTGACAGCGAGCACAGTTCACTCTTTGTGGGACTTTGAACATCTCACAGCCTTCATGAGCTGATGGCGTTTACTCAGCCGTCATGGAGATAGCTCAGGTGTCACATGACTCCTGAGGAGACAGCTGATGTCTCTGGAGGAAGCTTGTGTTAGTGTTTGAGAAGCTGAGCAGTGAAACATGCAGCAGTGTTACTGCTCTTACAGAGGAGGAGGAGGAGGCCTCAGAGCGTAGGATGGAGCTGTCCTTCTGGTCTCCACCACCTGGTCACACAGCAACACACAGGAAATGAACATGTTGAAATGTCTTCATTCACTCATTCATTCATTCATTAATCTGCTCTGTTTCAAAGCCAGAGCTGCAGTTTGGAGACAAATACAAAAAGTCTGTGTTCAGCTGAACTCTGCTGTGCTTTTTTGGGAATAAAACAGTCAAATGAAAGATATTTGCTCTAAAAAATATCCTTAAAAATCCACCATTAAAACGTGCACATTCGCAGAAACAATAGAGGCCTGAAGACCACGGCTTCAGAGAGGGGGGACGAGGAGGGACGAGGAGGGACGAGGAGGTCCCCGGTCAGACACTGTGGTACTACTGTTACAGACTACAGCAGTAGTATCAGTAGTATCACAGCAGTAGTATCATTGCAGTAGTATCAGTAGTATCACAGCAGTAGTATCATTGCAGTAGTATCAGTAGTATGAGAGTGTTTTACCTCCTGTGGTGGCAGCAGCTGAGCGTGGTGCTTCACATGGAGAGAAAGCAGAAGATGTTACGACTCATTTACATTCATTCTGTCACACACAAACACAACACACACACACACACACACACACACACACACTCACACTCACACTCACACTCACACTACTGTGTTAATCGATCACCAATCAATGAAATCAGCTAAAAGCCACTTAACGATGGGTCAGAAACGACTATGGATGAAGACAGACAGACAATCAGATCATCAGCGTTCTGACTGGTGGAGAGAACACAAACTCGTCTCAGCGAGTCCTCAGAACTGTTCAGCCTGAAAAAACACCTGCTGGCAGGTGAAGACGTTTCTAAAGTAACTGATAAGAAAGAAAACGCGATTGATTTTCGTACTTTGGAGTCACTTCATGACATTTACACAGTTAAGACTTCTGGAAACGATGTTTAATTAGCGATTAAACACGCCTGGCGCTCTGGAGGCGGGAAACTCACCCCGTCTCTGACGATGTTGTTGGTGTTGCCCCTGGCGACAGATGGAGGCTGCGCTCTGGGAGGCGGTCCTCTGCTGGGATTGGCTGAAGCTGCTCCATCAGCCCTGAAGACAGGAAGTGACAACAGCTCGGTGAGTGGGGTCACAAGATTTTCCCATCAAAAGAGCAAGTTTAAGAAGACTACGCTGGTTTCCAGTGAAATCGGCCTCCAGCTCAGCTCTGACAGCAGAGACGAATGATGGAGAGTCTCTGCAGCTCCTCTGGATGCCTTCACTTCTGTGAACGTCTACTTTCTGGTCCCACCAGGCCTCCAGTGAAGCCAGCAGAGAAACGCTGGAGTGTTTCCGTTCAGATGAAGTCAGTGTGATCTCCGTTAGCTGCTCTGGATCGTCCACCACGAAGCTCCAGAGACCAGACTGCAGACACGCACACTTTGAGTTTTAGATTTGTGGGTAAAATCTTCTCTGGGGGGTTTACGGTGGAGGTGACGACATTATTTCCATTTAAAATCTATTCAAATCTCTGACTGACGCCTTTAAATCTCATTCCTGGTTTTTGATTTTCCAAATCAAAAAGCGTCTCAGACTGGTTTCAGTCTCGGTTTAGATTACGTTTCCTTCGTAGGGTCATTGAATGCAGCTCTGAGGACAGTTCTAGGGCAGGTGGCAGCGTGTCCTTGAACGCAGCACAGAGGACAGCGGTCTGCCAGTCTGAACTGATTATTAATAGAAATAACAGCCGAGTCGTCGTCTGTCAGCTGCTGCCGGCCGTAAACCTTCAGGATGTGGAGGCACGATGACAGGAAGTCACGTCACGACGTTCGCATCGATCACAGCCGCAGCAAACACCAGCAGTGGTGCAGGAAGTGCTCTGATTACTGAAAGTAAAAGTACTTCTACCACACTGTAACAGTACTCTGGTAAAAGTACACAGTGAAGAATGTTACCAGAGTCTGGAGACGCCTTCACAGGAAGCAGCAAACTGAGAAAAATGACTCAAACAATCAAAACTGTTCTTAATTCATTTCTTGTACTTTCAATTATAACAAAACATCAGATTTTAGATTTTTGTGTGTAAGAATCTGAATGTGTAAAGTGACTAAAGCTGTCAGATAAATGTAGTGAAAAGTGCATGTGTGCGTGTGTGCGTGCATGTGCGTGCGTGCACGTTCAGACTCACTGGTATCCCTGTGACCTCTTCCTGCGGCTCAGCCCGATCCGTCGCAGCAGCTCGTTCCTGCGCAGGAAAACAAACGCACCCAACGCGAGCAGAGGAAGAACGAGGAAGAAGAAGACCAACAAACCGTCCCTGAGAGACGTGTCTTTATCTGAGGACACAGACGGACAGACAGACAGTGAGCGACAATCCAATCACAGAGCTTTACACACGAAACGTGTTTCACTCAGAGGTCAAATGAAACATATCAAAGAGAGAAGTGACAGAGTGAAAGGAGCTGAAGTGACAGAGTGAAAGGAGCTGAAGTGACAGAGTGAAAGGAGCTGAAGTGACGCAGTGAAAGGAGCTGAAGTGACAGAGTGAAAGGAGCTGAAGTGACGCAGTGAAAGGAGCTGAAGTGACAGAGTGAAAGGAGCTGAAGTGACAGAGTGAAAGGAGCTGAAGTGACGCAGTGAAAGGAGCTGAAGTGACAGAGTGAAAGGAGCTGAAGTGACACAGTGAAAGGAGCTGAAGTGACAGAGTGAAAGGAGCTGAAGTGACGGAGTGAAAGGAGCTGAAGTGACGCAGTGAAAGGAACTGAAGTGATGGAGTGAAAGGAGCTGAAGTGACAGAGTAAAAGGAGCTGAAGTGACAGAGTGAAAGGAGCTGAAGTGACGGAGCTGAAGTGACGGAGTGAAAGGAGCTGAAGTGACGGAGTGAAAGGAGCTGAAGTGACGCAGTGAAAGGAACTGAAGTGATGGAGTGAAAGGAGCTGAAGTGACGGAGTGAAAGGAGCTGAAGTGACGCAGTGAAAGGAACTGAAGTGACAGAGTGAAAGGTGCTGAAGTGACGCAGTGAAAGGAGCTGAAGTGACAGAGTGAAAGGATCTGAGGTGACAGAGTGAAAGGTGCTGAAGTGACAGAGTAAAAGGAGCTGAAGTGGCGGAGTGAAAGGAGCTGAAGTGACGCAGTGAAAGGAGCTGAAGTGACGGAGTGAAAGGATCTGAGGTGACAGAGTGAAAGGATCTGAAGTGACAGAGTGAAAGGATCTGAGGTGACAGAGTGAAAGGTGCTGAAGTGACAGAGTGAAAGGAGCTGAAGTGGCGGAGTGAAAGGAGCTGAAGTGACGGAGTGAAAGGAGCTGAAGTGACAGAGTGAAAGGAGCTGAAGTGACGGAGTGAAAGGTGCTGAAGTGACGCAGTGAAAGGAGCTGAAGTGACAGAGTGAAAGGATCTGAGGTGACAGAGTGAAAGGTGCTGAAGTGACAGAGTGAAAGGAGCTGAAGTGGCGGAGTGAAAGGAGCTGAAGTGACGCAGTGAAAGGAGCTGAAGTGACGGAGTGAAAGGATCTGAAGTGACAGAGTGAAAGGATCTGAGGTGACAGAGTGAAAGGATCTGAAGTGACAAAGTGAAAGGATCTGAGGTGACAGAGTGAAAGGATCTGAGGTGGATGTTAAAGCTGAAGATTCATTTGAAGTTGAAGCAGTGGGAGAAGATGAGGAAGTGATGCGTTTAGCAGGAAGTGACCTGCAGGGAATCAGCCTGCAGCGGAGGAGCTGAAAGACGCCACTAGCACGAATACGGTGACGACATCAGCATTTTACCGTTCCAGGTGGGTCCACTGTCCACGCTGCCGCCGTAACCTTTGACCTCACAGAAAGGTGCAGCCCAGCCGTCGTCACAGTGACAGTTCCTGTTGCTGTTACACACCTGACAGACAGACAGACAGACAGGTTAGTGTGTGACACACCGACACACCTGGCGGACAGGTAGACATACAGGTGTTCTCACCCCGTGCCCGTGACATTTCTTCTCCACGTCGCAGTCGTAGTTCAGGATGTCGGCGCTGCGGCACTCGAAGTTCATGCAAACCTGAAGACCACAGAAGAAGAAACAAGCATCAGCGCCTCCTCCTTCTTCCTGTTTCCACAAGGGTCCTCTCGCTGACCTTTAACCCTTCATGAACACTGCAGGGAATCGCCCAGAGTTCATAGCATCATGACGTTAAGACAGGGTTACCAGAGGAGGCCTGGAGGGGCTACATAAATATTCATATGGAAGGAAAACATGACTTTGATCGTGATATATCGTCTACATGACTGCAAATGCAAATCTCTGCTCAGGCAGTCAGACGGACAGGAAGCTTCTCAGCATGAAGAAAGAAACCACAGCAGTATGTTTTATGTTTCCTGTCCTCCTCCCCTCGCCTCCTCCTCACCTTGTTGTCTCCACACTTGGTCCCTTCGTTCACCATGCCTGGATCGGGGACGTCCGATCCCAACATGAAGTCGACTCCGTAACATTTGGCTCCGGCGATTGGCGTGCTGATGATGGACGGCTCGATGCCGAACACCGTCGCCGCCTGAACGTTAGAGCACTGCAGCTTCCCACACAGAGCGTTTCTACGGACACGGAGAGAAACATCGTTCAGCCGGCATCATGTGACTTCAACACACCTGAACCTGCCTGCTGTGACACACACCCACACGCTGTGGTGTTGTAGAGAAGATTCGGCTGATCTCAGACCTGTGGTCTGACTGAACCGTCATCCTGACCGCGCTGGTCATCGAACTGGTCTTTACGTACACCTGACATCTGAACACAATCAAAACTGGAGAACTCGACAGATGGTCTGGACTGAGCTCAGTGAAGACACTGTGTGTGTGTGTGTGTGTGAGTCTGTGTGTGAGTGTGTGTGTGTTGTGTGTGTGTGTGTGTGTGTGTGTGTGTGTGTGTGTGTGTGTTACCTGCTCTCACACTTCTTGTAGCCGTAGTTGTGGTAGCCACAGTTCCCGAAGCGATCTCCTTTACTGTTGACGTCTTTAAAGCAGATTTCAGGAGCTGCTTTTGCCTCTGAGGGGGAGGAGGAGGAGGAGGAGGAGGAGGAGGAGGAGGAGAAGGAGACACGAGGTGAGTATGTATGAATTTGACCAAAGGAAATTATGAACGCAGTGAACTGAAAACGACACACCAGCTGACATTCACACACAGCTGCTAACGTGCTGTAATCTGTGATCAAAGACGTCAAATGTTAAACACGTGAGCTGATGTAAATGAACATCAGCTCCATCATCTCCGTTCTGCTCGGAGACGCTCTGGACAAACAGCTGGACACCTACTGGATCCAAAGATGGCCTGACACTGTCCGTCATAGTGCTGACACTTCCCGTTATAACAGAAGGCCTGCTGGTTCCTGCAGGGCTGCCCGTTCTGAAACACACGAAGAAGAAGGTCAGGCGATAACGTTCACACTGCCGGGAGCCAGAGAGACAGACAGACAGACAGACAGAGAGACAGAGAGACAGACAGGGAGAGAGACAGACAGACAGACAGAGAGACAGAGAGACAGACAGGGAGAGAGACAGACAGAGAGACAGACAGACAGACAGACAGACAGACAGACAGACAGACAGGTGGATGGTTCAGGTCTCACCTGGACAAAGACGTCACTCTGACAGAGGGATGACGAGCCGTTGCAGTACTCTGCTAGATCACACTCATCTGTACTGGACCGACACACTGTCCCACCTGGTAGGTACTGAACACACACACACACACACACACACACACACACACACACACAGGTTACCAGCTGTACAGAAACCTGATTTAATGCTTTGAGTCCTGGTGTTAAAAACTGATCCATCCGGTTCGACTGAAGCGGAGTGTGAACTACCGTCAGGACACAGGAGGACATCATGCTAGTGCTGCTTTAATAAACTGTGGAGACATTTTGTCCCATTAGCGACCGAGCTAACTGTCAGAAAGAGGAAACGGTCGAGTACATGAGCTCAGACACACGCTGTGACTGACAGGAGCTAGCATGTTAGCAGCATGTTAGCTGGACGTTAGCTGCATGTTAGCAGCATGTTAGCTGGACGTTAGCTGCATGTTAGCTGGATGTTAGTAGCATGTTAACTGGAGGTTAGCAGCATGTTAGCTACATCTTAGCAGCATGTTAGCTGCATGCTAACTGCATGTTAGCTGCATGTAGCCCTGTGAGTCGCTACAGATGGATGCTGCTGTCAGGCCTGCATGGGTGGAGGTGGTGTTTGGGTCCCAGGTGGTGTCAGCTGGTTGTGTTTACCTGACAGTTGGAGCAGCACTCTCCAAAAGCACACTGAGCTCCAGACTTCAGCTTACAGGTCTGATACTCACAGCAGGGGTCGTCCTCACACTCCTGAAACACACACACACACACACACACACACACACACACACACACACACACAGGGTTTTAATGTGCTTCACTGGGCTTGTGTGACTCCTCTTCTTCACTGTTTGGTGGAGTTTTCAACATGACAACAACAGGAAGTGAAGCGTTGATGTTTGCTGCAGCTCTGACGGCTCGGTCAGCCGTCAGAGCTGCAGCCGTGATCCACAGCTGATGGAGGAGATGAAGGTGCGTTCAAAGACTGAAATCTGTCAAAGCTGGAGTGTGATTAGAGGCCACAGTGTTACACCCTGATGAAGATCAGCACCTGACCTTTACTGGTTTTACACTGACAGGACGTTCAAGGGTTCATATAAAATGAGGCAGAGACCTTCTCTGATCCACAGTCACACTCCTCCCCCACATCCACCAGTCTGTTTCCACAGTAGGGGGCGCTGTAGGCCTCATCAGGCCGGGGGACGTTGAGGAGACACGTCCCCCCCGTCAACAAGATCATCTTCTCAAAGTCATCTGCACTACAGCTGCTGAAGTTTCTGGATCCTCTGCAGGGAGGAGGAGGAGGAGGAGGAGGAGGAAAGAGAGGAGAGGAAAGGAGGAGAGAGAGGAGAGGAGGAGGAGAGAGAGGGGAGGAGGAGGAGAGGAAGGGAGAGGGGAGGAGGAGGAGAGAGGAGAGGAGGAGGAGAGGAGAGAGAAGTGAGGAGGAGGAGGAGGAGGAGGAGGAGGAGGAGGAGCAGAGGACAGGAGAGGAGGAGGTTTGTTCAGTCAGTTCAGTTCATTAAGCAACTTGTTTCATATATACATATGTAGTGTGTGTGTGTGTGTGTGTGTGTGTGTGTGTCTCACGTGGCTCCAGAGTTCATGATGCAGGCGGGGGCGGGGCAGGTACAGGAGCGTCCGTCGTCATGGTTCATCCCGAGGTTATGACCGAGTTCATGAGCCACAATGGAGGCGAACGAGGGAACGTTGTTATTGGTGAACTGAGAGAGAGAGACGGACAGACGAGTGTGTCATTGAGACAGAGTGTCAATAAAGGTTATTCAGACATGACAGCAGTGTTACACACACACGCACACATACACGCACACACTCTGTGTCTCTGACAGGCATCTTCTTCTCTGCTGCTGATAAAGACTCTGCAGAACGTTTTCCAGTTTTCTTCAGTGTCACCGTGATCCACTGAGGCTGACTGCACGTCCACGGCTACACGGCTAACAGGACGAGCTAACGGCTAACTCAGCTGACAAGCTGGAGCTAACAGAGGCTGAAGCTAACAGCGGCTGAAGCTAACAG
>NC_135078.1:28907500-28942500 GCF_051107435.1 Chaetodon auriga | reverse complement strand
AAAACTGTGTTTCAAACAACATGAAGAAGACATCAGACAAAGAGCAGCAGAGGAAAACATGGCTGCAGGCTGACACACACACACACACACACACACACACACACACCCTAACATCATACTTTCATACGCCTTCACTCACTCCAAGCTTGCTAACATTTCACCAGTGTGTGTGTGTGTGTGTGTGTGTGTGTGTTGCACATGTTCCAGCATGCAGGGCGGGAAAGAAGATGACAGCAGAGGAAACAAACACACACACACACACACACACACACACACACAGCAGATTAAATCCTCCTCGAACAACACATTCCTGCTGTGTGTGTGTGTGTGTGTGTGTGTGTGTGTGTGTGTGTGTGTGTTTTAAGGTGGTCCTCGGACATGAACCATGCTCACACTGAGCGGTGGAGCAGAGGAGCTTCAGGTCCACCTTATCCTGTGAATCAGACGGCCTCATGTGTGACGGTGGAACCTTCCTGCTCGGCTGCAGTTCTACTGGGGACACTTTGAGCTGCGCGCTCAGCCTCTGTGTCCCCACCTCACAGACAGACGAACGATGTTGATTTGAAGTAAACCTGAACTGTGAATATATGAGGTGATGTGTGAAGCATATCTTAAGTGAGGAGAGATAACAGGAGTGAGGTCACAGACAGGAAGTGCACTCGATTGGTCAGCAGCTCCTGTGCTGAGTCTGTGTTTC
The DNA here is from genome assembly GCF_051107435.1 of Chaetodon auriga. NCBI lineage: Eukaryota > Metazoa > Chordata > Actinopteri > Chaetodontiformes > Chaetodontidae > Chaetodon > Chaetodon auriga. Next base: position 28,941,803 of record NC_135078.1, on the reverse strand, counting down.
CTGAAGGTCAGAGGTCACACAGCAAATAACACAAAGCAAACACACTCACTAAACCCTGGCAGCAAACCCTCAGTACCTGATTGGGGGGTCTTCCGTCCACGTCCCGCCTCGGTCTGCCTCCTATTGGTCGAGGGACGGTCAGCTGATAGGAGGAGAGGTGTTCTGTCTGCTGAGAGTCTGCAGGAGGAAACAGCTGTCAGACGGACATGAAGTGAAAAGTACAACATCTGCCTCTGAGATGCAGTAGAGCAGAAGTAGAAAGTGGTAAAAATACTCATTTAGGTCGAGTACTCAAGTAAATATATTCAGTTACTGTCCAGCAGTCCACTGTGATCATGAGAAAGGAAGTGTGTCACCTCTGCTGTTTGATCTTCACTGAGATAAGGTCACACTCCTCTCCACCAATCAGAGGCTCACTCAGGCGTAACCATGGCAACAACACGCTTCATGCTCCAATAAACCAACTGAAGGGACTCAAAGATTTAGGCTTCCTGTGAAGTCTGTGGTTCTGGTTCCACTTCCTGTTTTTGAGTTTACGATCCACACACACACACACACACACACACACACACACACACACACACACACACTGTGGTACAGAAACCAGTCTCTACTCTGTTCCAGATTCAGCAGGAACTTGATTGTCGGACTTTCCCTGAAGGCATCTGTGGGACGTCTGTGGTTGCAGCGTTCAGGCTAGCAGGTGAGCTACGGGCTAACTGCTAACACCTTAGCAGTGAGGGGACGGGCTCTGACGAGGACATGAACCGCTGACACACGGAGGACAAAGACTTGTTTTCACTGAACCTTCAGGAGTAATAACACAGACAACCTCTGTGACCTTCCTCCTGCCCCTCTTCATCATCATCATCATCATCATCATCATCTCTCTGTTACATAAAGTCTTGGTGTTCCCGTCGCTGCTGGATTAGCTGCTGTTGTTTGTCTCATGTCAGAGAATCAATGCACCACTTATGACTCTGTGTGTGTGTGTGTGTGTGTGTGTGTGTGTGTGTGTGTATTCTTGTGTTTGTGTGGCCCTTTATTCTGAAGGATTTCTATTTCTATGTGATCATTCAGCTCTCAGTAACATCAACCTGTCTGTCTCTTTGTCTCTGTCTGTCTCTCTTTGTCCCTGTCTGTCTGTCTCTTTGTCTCTGTCTGTCTGCCTCTTTGTCTCTGTCTGTCTGTCTCTTTGTCTCTGTCTGTCTCTCTTTGTCCCTGTCTGTCTGTCTCTTTGTCTCTGTCTGTCTGCCTCTTTGTCTCTGTCTGTCTGTCTCTTTGTCTCTGTCTGTCTGCCTCTTTGTCTCTGTCTGTCTCTTTGTCTCTGTCTGTCTGCCTCTTTGTCTCTGTCTGTATCTTTGTCTCTGTCTGTCTCTTTGTCTCTGTCTGTCTGCCTCTTTGTCTCTGTCTGTCTCTTTGTCTCTGTCTGTCTGCCTCTTTGTCTCTGTCTGTCTGTCTCTTTGTCTCTGTCTGTCTGCCTCTTTGTCTCTGTCTGTCTGTTCTAGTTGATGAACTTTGAGCCTTTCAGTGTTTTCAGTTCATTAAAATAAAGTTAACTTTAACATTTTAGTCGCCTTCAGATGTTTCAGTCGAACTAAAAATTCTTTATTTTGTCCCGTCAGTTCATTGGATCTTCACCTGTCTTCTGTTAAACAACAACAGGGAACCTCTCAGTCTGCATGTGTGCTGATGGATTTCCTTCAAACTGAAGCTCAAAGACGATCGATACGGACTTCAGACTTAGAGCCTGGATGTTTTCAATTTGTCGTTAGCATGTTCCGTGGCTAACGTGGCTAGCAGCACGTGTTGTGGCCCACAGCTGGAGCAGTGTTGGAGTGTTTGAGGACCGTCAGAGAAACTGAACGTTCAGCCTCGTTTAAAGAACCAGAGCAGCAGCTTTGATGTGGAAACTGTTTCTCCTCTCGTAGCCCGAGCTAACGTTAGCTTAGCTAACGTAGCTGAGCTAACGTTAGCTCCACGCCTCATGCTGCAGCTCGGCTGGTCTGCGGTTCCAGGACAGCCTCGTCTGCTGCGTCTGTGAGGACATGTACTGACAGACGTGTCCTGTGGGACATCGACTGCTGGACTTACATACTTTGTGTTTTCTGTCAAATCGAAGCTGTAGAGATGTTGAATCCTCTCTGAGAAGAATCACATTTAATACTGAAGCTTCATTCTGAAGCAGGTCACTCCGACGTTAACAGAGTGAAACCAGGACGAATCCTGTCCTGAGAGGAGCGTCCTTCAGTTTTCTTTATAACACACTCGTGTGTTGCTCCGCCCTCTCGTCCTAATATGGTCATTTCTGGCTCTAAAAAACTTCAGGCTTCAAAACAAGGTCGTCAGGCCAGAGGGTGACGTCATGAACGTCAACAGTTCAAGGTTTTCTGTCAGAGGCTAAAATCATGTTTGGACAAACTTTAATTCCACCATGTAGCCGAACCCGCAAACTGTCCTCATACTGGACTGTCTCTCTGTCTGTCCACTCTTCGCTTCGGCCTCCACCCACTGAATCACATCCTCTGTCAAGCTCCTCCCTCCTGCGCCTCCTCTGTGCTGCTCTCACTTCTCCATGTCGAGGTCACTTCAGGTCGTTCTGAGGCTCACAGCAGCAACGACACCTTCAGCAGGAGACACGAGGCGTCCCCACATGGACGAGCAGAGAGAGGACACTCAGAGTCTCAGAGAAGAGGTGAAAGAAAATCATTTCAACTGTCCACTCCACTTCGTCCATTGCTGTCTGTCCCAGAAGAAAGGACTCCAGTGTCCAAACAGCTGGTGCTATGGGAGGAACCAGGGTCCAGGTTGTCTGGTCCCGCAGAGGAAAAGGTCTGTCGGTCTGTCCCTGAAATCGATGCTGACGTCTTTTGATGTTTCATCGTTGAACCAACTCACCTCTGGTCTTCCAGATTTATCAGACTGATGTTGATCAGAGAAGATCTGTCTGATCAAACTAGAAAGGAAGGAATCTGTCTGTCTCGCCAATGTCATGCCTCTCAGCTCCTCCTCCTCGCCGTTGTCCCATGCCGTGGACGTCCCCCTGCTGAGGGCCCCGGCCAACATCTGTCCAGTTCCTGGGTCAATCCTGCCAAGTATGCTCCCGCACCGCTGTCCCTGAGTCTGATGTCTCCTCAAGCTCTAGGTCAACAGACGCCACGTCGGTTCCTTGTTCCTGGTCAGCGGTGCGGCCATCATCTGCTCCTGGTCCCCGGGCGGTGGTCCAGCTGACACCTGCTGGTTCTCTGTCTGCAGTCCTGCAGCGAATCCTCTGTGGTGTTTCATCAGCTTCCTGTCTCCCTCGCTGCACCTCCTGCCCTGACAGCCTCCCTGTCACCAGCCCCCGTCCTGCTGCCCTGTTGGTGGCCTCCTGCTCAGACCTCCTGCTAATCTTTGGTCCTGATCCTCAGCCACGTCGCTGGCTTCCGCCTTCACCGCCAGCCTCCTGTTCAACCTCCACAGGCGTTCTGCCTTCGCTGCCGGCCTCCTGGCAGACCTTCTGAGCGGTCCATCCTTCTCCTCCTGGGCCACTTGCCCCAGAGACCCTCCTCCAGACCCTCCTCCACCCGTTTGGGACCTGTCCCTTGTGTCTTTTGCTTTACTTCCTGTGTTTTCCCGCCTTTGGAACTGCTGATTTGTCTCACCTGTCCCTCATGTCTTCCCTCTCTTGAGGATGTAGGTCTGTGTCATCCTCCAGTCTGTGCCACTTTGTCCTCGTGTCTTTCGTGTCCAGCCTTGCAGCCCTCACTGCTGTCTCTCACTGTTTTTGGACTTTTGGAATCTGCCCTTTTGGACTTGTTTGTTTGTTTGCACTGATTTCTTTGGACCTGACCTTCGTCTGTCTCGCCGTCCCGTACGCCTCGTGTTAATTCCTTTTTTTGTAAATAAATCATTTGGTCTGCGCCTGCTCCGTCTCTGTCGTCTGCGTCTGTCTGACAGGCAGCTGCAGCCTGAGAGGACGCCTGCACACTCACCTCCTCCAGTTTAGTGTATTTATCATTTGTCGTCCTATCAGAGAAGCTCCTGACCGTCTGAGACAATAAGACGTGGACAAACTTCAGAGACTGTTGGACAGGACAGTTCTGGACTACTCTGAATGTGTGGAAGCAGATTTAGTCACTCAGAGCTGCAGATTTGTTCATGTTCAGCACGGAGAAGAAAAACGAGTGAGTCATCATTCAGGGAAACAGGGAGTGCTGCTCCAACTGTGTGTGTGTGTGTGTGTGTGTGTGTGTGTGTGTGTGTGTGTGTGTGTGTGTGAAAGTAACTGCTGCTTCCTGTAAGTGTGATCACTCAGATTCATTCAGACTCTGGACGTTTGAGTGTTCGTATCTCAGCTCACTGTCACACACACGCACGCGCGCACACACACGCGCACACACACACACACACACACACACACACACACACACACACACACACACACACACACACAGCATTAGAGTGTTAAACAGGGTTTACTTCCTGTCAGGACTCGGCTGTGAGCCGGCGGCCAACGATGCTAAGCTGCTTAACGCTCAACCTGCCTGAGTGTGACGCCCCACACACACACACACACACACACACACACACACACACACACACACACACACACACCCCATCGGAAACTTTTTTACGATACCTTTAATTTAATGGAATTCGACGACAGAATCGTCAACATTACTGACAGCGTTCACCAGGCAGGAGGCTTCAGTGAAAACCTCTATCCAGATGCATTCTGGGACATGTAGGATCTGGTGTTCTTGATCTAAACGTCAGGATATGTCCTTTGCTGTTTTTGATTTGTCTCCTGTGAGTCCACCAGGAGACACACTGAGTCACTGCAGTGACTTCAAACCTAAAGACCATCAGACGAGAGCGCTGTGCACCTCAACATGAAGACGTTTAACCGCCATCAGAGCGAGGACATGGAGGGAGAGTGTCTCTGAGTGAGGACAAGGAGGGAGAGTGTCTCTGAGTGAGGACAAGGAGGGAGAGTGTCTCTGAGTGAGGACAAGGAGGGAGAGTGTCTCTGAGTGAGGACAAAGATGGAGAGTGTCTCTGAGTGAGGACAAGGAGGGAGAGTGTCTCTGAGTGAGGACAAAGATGGAGAATGTCTCTGAGCGAGGACAAGGATTGAGAGTGTCTCTGAGTGAGGACAAAGATGGAGAGTGTCTCTGAGCGAGGACAAGGATTGAGAGTGTCTCTGAGCGAGGACAAAGATGGAGAGTGTCTCTGAGTGAGGACAAAGATGGAGAATGTCTCTGAGCGAGGACAAGGATTGAGAGTGTCTCTGAGCGAGGACAAGGATTGAGAGTGTCTCTGAGCGAGGACAAGGATTGAGAGTGTCCCTAAGTAACCCTAACCCACACACACACACACAACATGCTGACCAATCAAGTATCAAATATCTGCGGGAGAGCTGCTCCTGCTCTGCATCCTCAATAGTTTGGCCTGAATCTGAGTGTGAGGTCGACGTCTGTCCACCTGGGACTGAAGACAGACAGAGAGACAGAACGGCAGGCGGACAAACGGACTGAGGACGGCATTACGACTTTAATAATTTACTCTCTTTGGGAAGCTCTAGTTGCTTTTTGAGTAACGTGATGAGTTTTGATCACCTGGAGCAGCTCTACCTTCACCTGTCCCACCTGTCTCACCTGTCTCTACAGGACACTCTGTGGACAGCGGGACCCTGAATCTTGTCTGACAGGCAGCTGCACAATGAGAATATTATTCTTTTTACATTTCAGCCACAGTTCTGTGTTTACCCTCACAGTGACGAGCCAATGAGAACACTCATCACTCAACGACACTGACGCAGGACGCATGGCGCCGCCCCGGGCGAAATACCAAGTTCATAAAGTCTGTGGACTCCTGACGCAGGCTGAACACACCTCTGCCCCAGTGCATGCTGGGAGAGACCCCGTGACCCTGAACAGGACCAACAGCCAATGAGAATAAATCAAATCATCATTCAGCTCAAGAAACACACAAAAACACCAAAACGCTGATCCAAATACTGCAGTACGAACGTGTACATGTACTGCGTGTCACAGCAAAATACTACACAGGTTACTGTATCATTTTATGGTTTAGGAAAGTACTACACATTCTCAGTGTACAGTACACTGGAGAAAAAATACAGCGTAGTACTACCATTATACTGTACCACACACACACACACACACACACACACACACACACACCTCTGTCCCTCAGTGTTTCTCCTCCTCACCCTGTGTTTCTCCTCCTCTCCCTCAGTGTTGTCCTCCTCACCCTGTGTTTCTCCTCCTCTCCCTCTGTTTCTCCTCCTCACCCTGTGTTTCTCCTCCTCTCCCTCAGTGTTGTCCTCCTCACCCTGTGTTTCTCCTCCTCTCCCTGTGTTTCTCCTCCTCACCCTGTGTTTCTCCTCCTCTCCCTCTGTTTCTCCTCCTCACCCTGTGTTTCTCCTCCTCTCCCTCAGTGTTGTCCTCCTCTCCCTGTTTCTCCTCCTCACCCTGTGTTTCTCCTCCTCTCCCTCAGTGTTGTCCTCCTCTCCCTGTTTCTCCTCCTCTCCCTCTGTTTCTCCTCCTCTCCCTCAGTGTTGTCCTCCTCACCCTGTGTTTCTCCTCCTCTCCCTCTGTTTCTCCTCCTCACCCTGTGTTTCTCCTCCTCTCCCTCAGTGTTGTCCTCCTCACCCTGTGTTTCTCCTCCTCTCCCTCAGTGTTCTCCTCCGCACTCACCTCCGCAGTGTGAGGTTCCGCTCAGCAGGAGCAGCAGGCAGCAGACCTCCAGCAGCTCCACTCTTCCTCCCATCCTCTTCCTCTTCTTCTTCTGCTGGAGAAAATAAATGTCACCGGGCAGCTCTGTCACAGACCGCTGTCCTCCTCTGGTTCTTCTTCTTCTTGTTCTTATTATTGTAGTTTTCACCGTTGTCTTCCCGCCGTTTCCCCCCGCAGAGCCTCATGCTAAGCGGCCGGGAGTGGTTTTCTTCCTCGGCCGAGCCATTCCCGTCCCAGCTGATGATCCACAGTCACAGCAGCGGGCTTTATTTGAGCTCTTAGCTAACTGACGGATCCAAAATGTCTCCCGCTGATGTTTTAGGTGTAAAATCTGCTGATTCAAACACAAACGGTGTGTCTGACTGTTTCCTCTGCTGAAGTAAGCCTCCGTAAAGTCTGTCCTCACCGAGCGGACCAGATATTTCTCTCCTTGTAAACTCGACTGGAATCTAAACCAGAATCAAGTTACCGGAAATACACCCCGGTTCCTGTGACACACTTCAAAATAAGAGTAATGCCCGCGTGAATAAATCGACAAAGACGCGGTAAAGTCGGACGAAAAAACAAAAAACAGTGCGGGTTATGATTCCTCACTGAATTATCTGTCTACTGATACACTATGTTAGTATTTTATGTGTAGTACAAAAAGCAGTACAAATAATTCCTCACTTCATGTATAGTGTACTGTCAAGCAACCTTAGGTCTTAAATTGGATTAAATTAATAGCAAACTTATTTCATTTCACTTATACTATTAATTGAATCTTCTACAACTAACATATTAATATGAACATGTGAATGACGTAATCATGTGTAACGTGACTTTGCTTGTGTTTGGCGCCTTTTTTTCGTGTTAAGTGTAAACTTTAAAGCATGCCCTTCAAGGACTTTTAAATTGAAGTCCACGTCGTTAAAGCAGAAGTCATTGGCTGTTAGTGTCTGGTCACGTCACCATGTCCAGCTGGAAAAAGCTGGCTGTACAGTGAAGCAAAGCGAGCGCCCCCTCGTTCACATCATAACTACTAGAATTTGATCAGGAGGAAGGTGAAACTGTTCCGCTCAAAGTTCGACCTTCACCGGAACCGCCGGGAGGTCAGGACGCTTGATTCTAACGCACATTTAAAGGTTTGAGCCTTCAGCCAATGGAAGAGAAGCGTTCTAACAGTGATCACTGATTGGCTGGAATTAAATCCCTATAAATAAGACTGTGATGCCTTCATGTGTCTCTGGTAAACTGTACATCTTTAAACTGTTAGTTTAATAGATTTAAACTAAAAGTAATTTCCAATTAAATCTTTTAATGAGAAATGACATGAATGAATGAAACTAACCATTGCTGTACCTGTTGCTTAAAAACAATAAATCAATCGTTTAGGCTGAAACATTTCAGAAAATAATGTCCAGTGTTCAATGACTTTTGAAGCTGAAGCTAAAAAACGAGAAAGACTGTTCTTCAGTATTTAACATCAATGTTAGAACTGAACTGATGAGTCAATTAAACAGAAAATTAATTGATGACTTCAACCATCAATTCATTGTTTGAGTCATTTTTCAGGTTCCTGCTTCTGAATTGTGAGGCTTTTCTTTGTTGTTTGACATTTCAGTAAATTAAATCTCTGAGGTTTTGACCACTTTGGAACAGAACACATCACTCAGGCAGAAGACATCTGGGACAAAGGAAGATTAATAAGGAAAGCTATGGGTAGTTAAGAAATATATCAATACGAATAAATATTAAATACATCAACCTTCTGCAGTCCAGTCTGCACACTGACAAACTCTATGTGAACCCAAAGAAACTGCAAATACAGATAAGAAAATTTAATTTCAACTTTCTCTGTAAAATACAATATATACAAGAACAGGTTATAGAAGCTAATCTGTTTTCTTGAATTAACAGATGAGGAGAAATAAAATGTTCCAGTTTAATCATAATGGATGAATGAAAACACACAGACTTCCCTTCAAAGTAAACTCAACGTGTAACCAGGTGCAGTTCAGTAAACAGTAATACGACTAAAGGCTCTCGTACTGCGTGTGAACAAGTTGTAGTTTTTGAAGTACAGAACTGAAAGGCAGGAAACAGTCTGTATGTGACATTATTGCTAATTTCAGGTTGTGGAAAAGCTCGTTTTCCACTGCAGAACCGTTCGAACAGTTAGCTTCTCTGACTCAGCTGCCGGTACAACTGGATGGTCATCAGCTGAATTTCAGGGTCTCCGGGTTTAATGTCAATAGCTCTCAGGAAGAAGCTGAGGGCGTCATCCAGTTTCCCTTCGTTGTAGCTCGCCCTCCCTCGACTGACCAGGAAGTCGTAGCCCTCGTCCTCGGACATGACGACGTCTTTTGTGCCATTTGCCTTTGCTCTTGCGTCGACGCTGCACTGATCCATTCTCTCGGAGGAGGCTAACTCAGGCTCATTTGGTGATTCCTCCAAGTCGTTGCTCATTTCCTCTCCTGACTCATCAACACCATCTGCTGACTCAGAGTCTTCTTCTTCTTCCTCCTCCTCCTCCTCCTCGCCCTCTGTGTTTAATGTCTCTCCGATGGTCTCCTCCAGCTGAAACTCATCATGGGTTGAATCGATGATGTTCTCCTCTTCAGCCTGATCAGAATGTCTCCCTGAAAAGTCATCATCATCATCATCATCATCATCATCATCATCATCATCCTCCGTGTCCTGGTCGTGGTTCTTCATGTCTTCAATGAAGGACTGGAGGAGGGCCCGCTGTGAGGCCACAGACGTGTTTCCTCCAATGCTCTTTCTTGACCGGAGAGGGGTGGAGCCAGAGGGCATTGATTTCGGTGTGGAGGCTCCAAGAAGCTGGAAGGAGTTGTCAAGCTGTCTCTTGCTGAACTCCTGCCTATCAGAATCATCAGATTCTTCTTCCTCACTTTCAGAAATCACTGCTGCTCTCTTCCTCCTGGTAGTAACGATGGAATTGTTCATTGACTCGTCCGTCTCAGAGGACTGGACGTTGTTGAGACTTTGCCTGAGTGCTTCTTTATGATGTCTCTCTGAAAGGGATTTATTTACGTCAAAACTTCCCTCCATCTGCAGTTGTGAAAGCAGCTTCCTCTCCTCCGCTTCGGTCTCCTGATGGTCCAAAACATCAAGGTCTGAGAACATGTCACTGTCCTCAAGCTGTAAATTGAAGTTGCCTTGGAAGGATTCAAGGCCTGCGCTGACTCTGGATGATGTGTCTGCTTTGAAGCTTGAATTGGATGCTTGTGAGACAGAAAGTATTTTGTTCTGCAGGGGTGTGCCATGCAGACGCTGCAAATCCATCTTGGAGTCATATTTTGAGTGTGAAGGTCCATTTAGTAGAAGTTCATCTTCAGCTGCTCTGTGGTACACCAGGCTGGCATCACTTGTTGGGGCAGCTGCAGCCTCAGACGCTGTAGACTCGTCCATCAGTTCTTGAACTGAAGCATCGGCCGCATCACCTGCTGCAGCATCAGTGGCCACCAAAGACTCCTCATTCACCTCCTGAGGAGAGGCGTCTGCTGCTTCCACATAACTGCTCTCCTGCTTGACAGACTGGTGTTTTGGGGAATCCAGGTCCTGCTCAGCAAGCTTGTCTTGGCTTGCTTCTACAACATGTTGTTCTTCTGTCATACTCTGATCTACAGTTAAGTCAATAATTCGGTCACTCAGATTCTGTTGACAGTCTTCCTTGCCAGAACCAGACTGGTCCAACTCCACCACTATCGGTGAGCTGTTACAGTTGCTGTCATGTTGTGGATAGGAAGGACTTGGTCTTGGATTTCCCATTTTTTTCTCACGAGACGGCTCGCTGTTTTTGTTCTCTACTGGTTGTCTGAGCCAAGCTGGTTCTGTGCTTGATGCCATGCTCTCTGCCAGCTGCATCTGTAACTCTGACTCAGCCTTCATCAGCTCCTGGGCCTTCTGGACCCTCTCTTCAATGTAGTGGTACGCCTCTTGGTCCTCTGGGGCTGTGTCATGGTTGACATTGAGGGAAAACATGAGGTCGTGGTCAGAGATCCCAAATATTTCCATGGCGTGGAGGTGAGCAATGTGCTCGTCCAGGTCAGGGTCTGTCCGTCTGTGTTTGCAGTGCAGCGCCTGAAGCTGCATCTGTGTGGACGAGGACCGCGTGTCCTCCAGGAGGAAGAGCTCCTTCAGCTCCTGCTTGCTGAAGTAGCGGAAAGGGTTTTTTTTATCTCCGGTACTCTGTCTGACGAGGGAGTCCTTGAAAATCTGCCGCCTGTAGATCTTCTCCTCCACTGTTCCACAGGTGATCAGCCTGTAGATGACGACATTTTCAGTCTGGCCGATGCGGTACGCCCTGTCAACAGCCTGGGCATCTGTTGCTGGGTTCCAGCTGGGATCGTAGATCACAACTCGGTTTGCCGCCGTCAAAGTGATGCCGACTCCTCCGACCTGGGTGGTCAGGAGGAAGACAGAATAACGTTCGTCTGTCTGGAACAGAGTGATGCGCCTTTCTCTCTCTGCAATCTGTGTTATTGTGCCATCGAGTCTCATTACTTTGAAGCCTCTGTTGCCCAGAATGCGTTCAATGATGTCAAGCACTTTCCTGTAATGAGCAAAGACAAGTGTGCGGTGGCCTTCCTGTCTGAGCCTTTCAAGAAGTGCAAAGAGAAAGACGAGTTTCCCAGACTCGGATATTAAGGTGTCGTCAGGAACGTTAGCGATGCTGTGAGATGCGTCTGTCTCCATGTCCTCAGTCTGCTCGCTTTCAGTGCTGTTTTTCTCCAAGCCTAACTTGGCTATGGCCGCAGCAGAGAGCAGTCTTGGGTGGTCACACAGCTTTTTCAGAATGCCCAATTCAGCTAGAGGTGACCTGCTGGTCATGAGCAGCTCCTTAATGTGGTCCAGTGAAATGAACTGTCTGTATATGTCTTCCTGAACAGAGCTCAGGTAAGTCCAGACAATTAGGTCGTTCTTTCTTGTCAGTGTGGGCATGACAGCTCCAGAGTCTTTTGGAGGGTTTGGGACATGGCTGGCCTTGTTGTCTGAATATCCCTCTTTGTTTGCTTTGTTTTTCTGCACCTCTGATTTTGTCCTGCGGAGGAAGTGGGGTTGTATTATGGCCATGAGGTTCTCAGACATCCGGGACCCTAGAGCCATTTCCCCTGGAGTTGCATCCTTCTCTCTGGCGCGGGTGATGGGGTTGTCATACTCCGCTTTGAATGTTTTTGCTGTGCCGAGGAGAGTACCTTGGCAAGCGAAGTCAAAGAGAGCCCACATCTCTGTCAGGTTGTTCTGGATTGGAGTGCCTGTGAGAAGAACTCGGTTTTTTGAAGGTATGGCGCTGGCACTCTTTGCCGTTTTGGTGGTTGCTGTTTTAATCTTGTGTGCCTCATCCAGGATCATATAGTCCCACGTGAACTCTCTGCCATGGTATGATGACAGTTGCTGCCAGTTATTCATGAGCATGGTGTACGTCGTGATGATAACGCCACCTCGCCTCTGAACTTTCTCCAAATTCCTGGTCCTCTCCCCTTTGCTGGCACCATGAAACTCCTTGACCCTCATGCCAGGAGTCCATTTGGCAAACTCCTTGGTCCAGTTTGTGATTAGTGAAGTTGGCATGACCAGCAGTGTGTGTTTGACCAGCTCGTTATCATACATTCCAGAGAGGAATGATATGACCTGGATGGTTTTACCAAGGCCCATGTCATCTGCCAAGATCCCACCTTTGAGACCATCTCGGTAGAGGCTGTATAAGAAGGCCACTCCATTTCTCTGGTAGTCATAAAGCTTGTCATGCAAATCTTTGAAAAGCATTAAACCGCTGCCATTTACATCTACAAACTCTTCATCGTCATCCTCAGAGTCATTCTGCGAAATAAGTTCTTCAATTTTCTTAATCCTGCTTTCAAGTTTTTGACTCTGGTGAATGTTGTATGCCAACTTGAAGAACTTCAGCGCATTGTTCATGTCCCCTTGTCTGGCAACATCTTTACCATCTTTAATGAATCTGTAAGAAAAAAAACATGACAGTTATTCATAAGACAATGTTAAAATTGAATGTTCTTAAACTTGACAGCTACATGAATCAAGAGGAACACCAAGGTTCAATTCCGATTAAAAAATAAAGCCGCAGAATAAAATAAGGTTTCAACAGCTGATTTATCACACTCATGACAAAACAAAACTCAGAATGATTCCAGACACTTTTACATCAGGCAGGGGTCAGCTAGCTGACATGCTAACAGCAGAGTGAAGCACTTTAACTCACAAACACTGACAATATTACAAGTTTTTCACTGTGACATGACGAGATCAAAGCACATCAAAAACAGTTCGAGCTTCTGCAGGTGGTGCTGAAGTGGTACTCGTTCCACATGTACAGGAATGCTTCTAGGCCTCTTGATTCCGCTGATGCAGGGGTTTCTGCACTATGGACATGTTTACATTGAAAATATAAGAGAGGATGGGGACAAGAGGGGGGGTTGACACACCTGGAAAAAAAGCCAAGTTGGGCGTGGCAACATGGCACTATTTCATTTTATTTTCTTCATTTCTATCTGTGTGTTACTGAAACACGATGGCAACATGTATAACTTGTCTTTTTGTCAAAAACCAATAAAATTCTGTATATAATACATATTTACGTATTTGTTTTCAAGGGAACTTAATTGTTAGTGTTCCAATCAAACAGGCATTTCCAGGCTGTTACTATCTTCAAACACAAACAATTTGATTTCGGAGAACTACCTGTGGTATTCTTCCATCTTGTCATCTGTATCCATGGACAAAGACCTGTTGAGACAAAGACAGAATCTCACATTTACAGTCATCCAACACAAGCTGCATCAATGCACATGCAACACTTTTAAGACATTTTTACTAAAACACTGACGCAGTTAAAGTCGACCCATTTTAAAAGTTTAATATCTCGACAGAAGAACAGCACCTACAAAAAAACGCAAAAATCAAAGACCCCGATGCTAAATTTTGTGTTTCATGTTTGGAAATGGCCACGTGAATCAAAGTGTGCTCGACACTCGTCCAGGTTTTTCAAAGATACTAATCTCTGTCTCAAATACAATAAAATATATGAGGGGAACAAAAAGGGGCTGGGTGTATAAACAGACCACCAACCAACAAAAAACTACTGCAGGGGCTCCACTGAATGCACTGCATGATGGACAGACGTCACAGACACAGAGCTTCTGTTATCTGGAAATGACTGTTTTTTACCAGGAAAATCTGTTGAAGTCCAGCATGTTTAAATCCCCCCGGTCATAATGTCCGGTGAACAGTGTCTGGTTGCTTTGGTGAGGGCGGCTCTTTCAGGTGAAACAAAGGGGATCTTACTCTTTAACATTGAGGTCTATCTCTGCAGGGAGCCTTTCCAAGTTATCAGACACTCAGAATAACCATCTGAGCCTGTTAATGGCAAAAACAAACACTTTTAGTGGACGTACACTGACGGCACACAAACACCCAGAGGGATTACACTGCAGCCCAATAAGAACCCCCAGTGTTCATGTCCTACTGTCCATAAACACAGATAATATCTAACTGGAATTTCTCCCTTTTGTCCGGGACAATGATGTCCTCAAGGACACGTGAACCAGCACCAGCTGGAAACTCTGCACACGTTACTTTCATTGATTGAAAACTGAACGTAGATCAGACTCAGTCTGATTTTATCAGTCACTGATAAAATCAAATAACTCAACGACAAAGTACAGGACTTCATTTTTATTTTGCAACGTTTAAGTATGGTGATCTTTTAAAAGACAGGTTTATCCTGAAATTTCCTTGCAGATTAAACTTCAGTTGCGAAGGCAGAATAAACATCATCCTCATTTAATTCCTCATAATGTCAGCACATGATATTTTAACACAATACGAAATGTAGTGGTACAAAGTACTCTTTACTAAAGGAAAATTATGAGCTTCATGTTGTCAAAGTACTGGTTGTGGACTAAAATGTCCCCTGCGACTCACATGTGACTGATACTATCAGATGATTAACACTGATTAATCTGTGTTTTCATATCAAGTCTTCATCTGAAAAGTAATTACTTACTAAAGCTGTCACAGAAATGTAACAGAGTAAAAAGGCACCTTGAAGTATTTCAGTCTGACATGCAGCTAAACTTAAGTCCTGCCTCGTTCACGTGTTTTGTAAAAACGTAGTTGTCTCTATGAGTTTTGGCTTTTCAACCACACAAACAGTTTTACGTCCCTGAACACGAAACTTTGGTTAAAGTCAGACATTCAGAAACTGCGTCTGTCTGTGGAAACCGTTCATGTCACAGCACATTTCACGTAACAGGACGAGTCACTGACCGCAGCTCGTTTACCGGCAACAGCTTCTTCTTCTCATGTTTTGACTGATCAACATGGCTTCACGGTTAAGTTCATGTCGCCACCTGGTGGTTTGAAATGCTCTTCACAGTGCTTCGATTGTACTTTTGCATTTTTACATGGACAGATTAAAAAAACTGCTCGGGTGGACGGGATTGGTTTGGGTTTTTACTGAAAATTAATGGAGAAAATCCCTGTTTTAAGAAATACCCAGACGTGTGGAATTAGACTTAAATTTACACCACTGGAAAAGAAGGATTGAAGTACGACGTAATTACTTTAAAACATGTACCAGATATCAAACAATGTGTTTAACTAGTCCAGGGTGATTAACATTAGTGAGCCCAGTTAATTAATCATATCGATGTCGTTATCGATATATGTATAGATATATATAATGTGCTTTTCAGCGTCAATATAAAAAATCCCCTCAAACACATATCAAACCTGAGGAGAGACGGCTAGCCCCTCCGTATGTTCATCAGTGGGACATTAACACTGATGCTAACTGTTAGCCATTAGTAACACCGACATTAATGATAACTTAAGCGTTACTTACTTTTCCAGTCTCTGAGAAACCTCCGCAACGTCGCTGTTATGTTGGGAAACATCCATCCTGACGATGTTGGCTCCTCGCAGACACGAAAAACAAACCAAACCCGGTCTTTACGTGTGTTTTTCAGCTATAAAACACAGACCGGTGGCTGCCTGGGGACTCTCTCCTGCGAAGTTTGTGGTCAGTGTTTGAAACAACAAAATTACCCCCGCCATTTTTCCATCCTATCAGAGAGGACGCTGTAGTGACGCACAGATGAGGTTGTCCAATAGGAAAAACATACATATCAGTGGGTGGGACCGTATCAAGTCACAGCCAATGAGTATCGTCGAGCGAGTCAGGAAGAGGGAAGCTGTTCTGCCATTTCAGTTTGAGGTTTTCAGGAAATTCCAGCTTTGAAAATTTCTTTAAATTCGTCAACCCAAATGTAAATTTTGAATTAATTGAATATACGCACCATCAATATATCCCCCAAACAAAATTATGGTCATGATTTACAGTTTACATTCATTTACAGCCAGAAAGAAACAAAGAAGAAAAATAAGAGTATGATTGGTTTGTTGGTTGAAGAAGAAGAAGAAGAATCAGGGGGAGACATTCCCCTTTATTATCACACACACATGCACACAGCACACGGAGGTGAAATTTGTCTTCCGCCTTTGACCCATCCTGGTCGTCCTTCCTCCGCGGCAGACCAGGAGCGGTGGGCAGCCAGACCAGCGCCCGGGGACCCATTCTTCTGTGTCACCATTGGTCAGGTGGTGATCTTCTTGCATGTTTTTAGTGGGGGTATATTTTTACGGAGGATACCCCAGGTGAACACGGGGAGAACATGCAAACTCCACACAGAAAGGCCCTCCTCGAGCAGCAGGCACCGAAGCATGGTGGAGGACACACCCAGTGCCCGCAGCGAGATTCGAACCCGGGACCTTCTTGCTGTGAGGCGACAGTGTTGCCACTGTAATGGAGGCAGCAAAGGCCCAAATCATCTTTTCTTTCTGCGCTCATCCGCTGACCAGAGCACACATCACCTGCTACTCTGCTGCCACACCTGAGCACTGGTCATTTAGAAAGACGTCCGTGTGAGAACCTTGGTGATCAAATCAGCAGAGGAAGGAGGAGGAAGTTCACCTTCATGTGTGGAGTCTTTCCAAACATCCCGCCAATGGAACAGGAAGCACCTTCGTCTCTGACTGGACTCATTTGAACACAACTCTGCATCTGAGCGACACACACCTCCCAGTGAATATTCAGTCCATGTTATTCAACCTGGACAGACTGTCTCTGCATGAAGAACAGCACGGTGAGGCTCCAGAAGCGTTTATTCAAAAGAATCATGAAGTTTCAGATCAAAACACAACTTTAAGGCGATGACACACAGGACGACAGTGGAGGTCCGAGTTTCCTCGACCTCATCATAACAAATTCAAGCACTTTCAAAGATTTTCAAGGTGTTTTTGGTGAAATCTACAGGAGCTGATTTTCCAAATGAAATCCATTTCAGACCAGCAGAGTTTCTCCTTTGCATGAAAAGTGTGACACATAAACTGAATAATTATACAAATATACTTTATAATATAAAAGAAAGTCTTTTAACACATAAAATTATGCCACAGATTCAGATATAAAGGTGTAAAATGTGCCCACATTGGTGAGGTTTTCACATTTTTTATAAATTTTAAAACATGGAGGGCTTCATTCAGAATATCGGAGCCGTCTCCAGAGCTTGGACTCGAGCAGCGAAAACCAGAACTCTTTTCTCCACCTCGGCGTTGATGGTGGCCTGCGAGGCTCGCGGGTTCTCACGGAGGAACTCTGAGATGCTCAGGATACACTCTCTCTGAGGACACACAGAAACTCAGTGAGCCACAGTCAGTTTGGAAAGACAATGAGACAGTCGGATTCTCACAGCGCAGCGCAGCTGAGACCCTGATAAGCCTGTGCGTTTCACACACAGCGCCCCCTGCAGGCACACGCAGGTACCTTGTAAGTGTCCACTTTGTCCTGGCCGGTGATCCGGTTCAGCAGCTCCCTGCCGACCTGCATGGCCGTGACTGACGTCAGAATCCTGCGGTCCTCCTCAGTCTGAGAAGTCAGCCAGCGCAGCAGCGCCATCTTCAGGAGGGAGGAGGACATTTTAAAAAGGATTGTGGCGATTTTACATGTTGTAGCTCTTTCCCTCTTGTTCCTTCGTATCCACCACCTTCTAGCTCTCCTTTCCAGATCCACCTTTTAGTTCAACCAACAGACCAAAGCTCCACATGATCACAAACACATTCAGATCATTGAGAGGAAAAGCAGCAAATCAAACAACTGAGAAGATCAAACATCAATGATTCCACAGCAAAAATCACTGAAACATTGTCAGGATAGATGATCATTAGTTTTCAATCAGCCAGTGATTTGATGTGAGTTACACATAAATCTGTAAAGGTGAGGTGACACCTGTCGGAATAGAAATCAAACACTGGAAAAACACAATGTAATAAAAAAAACTTAATTGATACAAGTTTGCACATATTCATCAACTACTTTATTATTATTTTACTAAATTTATTGTGCTTTCATTGTAAACCAATCAGATCTTTTTTCTGTCATCCTAGATCTTTTAACTTGTATATATTTCTTTTATATTTCTTATTTTATATTTCATGTTTATTGCTGTTTGCACCAGGGATTTGAAGGAAACGATATTTTAATTCTGTGCATGTCCTGTAGATACAGCAGCATTGACAATAAAGTTGACCTGACTTGGCCAAAGCAAGACAAACCAACAAATAATGATACAGATCAACTTCATCCTGAAATACCAGCTCTTGAATCATAATCACATAAAAATAACATTTTCTCCTGTAAAATCAGCTCATTCAGAAAACAACACCCACATTTTGACACATTTGTTCTGTGCACAGACACAAAGCTTATGGAGCCATTTTACGCAATTCTTAAAAGATTATAGTTAATACATTGAAAATGAATTTAACTCAAAGCTTAATGGATTATTAAAAATGTTTTAAATCTTATAAACCCTATCAGGAGCAAATTAAGCCCAGACTAACATCTCTCTCTCTCTCTCTCTCATATATATAATGATCTAATTGAGTGAATATTAAAGGGAGTCAAAGTTTAGAACCTGCGCTTTTGGGCCGCTGCTCTGTTTTCTTTCTTACCTGCTGAAATAACTGAGCGTTGGTCATTTCTCCTCCTGAGTTCACTGAACCCGACATGACTGAAAAACCCCAAAACTGACCGATAAACGACAAAATCACAAACTAACAGACAGTTAGGACGAAGATAAAAAAAACAGCAGAACTTTCTCTACAACATTAACTGCAGCTAAATGATCTATTTTCTCTACAGAAACAAATATTGTGTCGACCGCTGCCAGGAAAAAATCGCACTTCCTGTTTACGTCTCTCCTTCTTCTTCTTCTTCTTCGCTTCCTCTGTGAGACTCGGCGCGCTGCTGCCGCTCAGCGGTGAAAACACGTACGACCTTCACCTCAATGAGCTCTCAGGCCAGGACCGATTAGGGATCTGTGGATGTTTTAAACTTTGCTGATTTACTGCTGTTTTCCAGGTCACAGCAGACAAACTGTTCAGTTTCCGTTCAGTTTGATGGAAGCTGGCAGCTGAGAACTTCAGTTAGTTGGAAGAAGAGAGAGTTTTATTTCTCTATTGATCTGACATCTGACATTGATCTCGCCTCAATAACTTCTTGTACATTTCAAGCTGGTATTTATTATTAATTTGACCACAGCTGGAATTAAATGCGACAAAGACCAAGAATATGTTAATGCTGACTTCAGATGTCATCACTTCTACCCTGACAGCATTAAAACTAACGGCCAGGATGAACAAAGTAGTCGTAGAAGCACTTGGCCACTATAACTGATGATCAGCTGAGCTCTGGTTGTAACACCAGAATCCTGTGGAAAAAACAAACATCAGTCCTTCTTCATCTGCAAACATCTCGTACCTCAAAGCACCACGACGCCTGCACTGATGCCTTCAAAGTACCATTTCAGTAGGACATTCCATCCATTACACCTCCCCACCAAAGACATATTATCACAACATTTTCATAACCATGTGTGTGTGTGTGTGTGTGTGTGTGTGTGTGTGTGTGTGTGTGTGTGTGTCTGGTTTGAAAACTGCTGGATTTCGAGTGAAAATTGTAACTCGGTATCTTGGATCATCAACACGTTGATGTCTCTGTGTTACTGTGATTAGTATGAATCAGTATGAATCTTTTCCACGTCACAGTTTTTTTTATTATTATTTCACATGAAGTCAAAGGAAGTTTGTTCATTTTCAGGAGTCTGAACAGTCTCTTGCATATTTGCTGTTACAGCTCATAAAACTGGTGTTAGATCCAAAAACTTGTTCATCACATTTTCTCCATACTAAGCTTTTATTTCTCCTCTGGACTTGAATGCAGCACCTCAGCCTGACGTTTCAGCAGCAGTCAAGTCTTTGACAGGTATCGGTTGGATTCATTCAGGGTCACATGACGTCCCGCAGGTCAGAGGTCAGCTCTTCTCTTCGGGTTTGGAGAAGGAGCCAAGCTGTTTGGTGTTGACGTCCTTCAGCTGCTCCAGCTGTCTCTGTCCTCGTCGGTACAGATACTCGATGTGCATCACGTCCGTCTTCTTGATGCGAGCGTTCTCTCTGAACTCGTCGCGGATTCGGGGGATGAAGCCCGGTTTGTCCTGGCCGGCACGCAGGAACTGCCGGTACAGAGCCAGGACCTGTTTCTGCAGCTTACTGTGGCGCGCCATCATCGGACCAAGTCAACCTCACCAGGACAAAGATCCGTCTTCAGAAACAGGAGAATCAGAAACGGGACCACAGCAGACGGCACATTGACACCAGTACTGAGTCCCTTCAGCTGCAGTTCTTCTAATGTCCACCAGGTGCTGCTGTGATCAAACTGGCTGTATTGAAGTGACCGAGAAAAGCTCCAGATTTCTGATTACAAACCCTGAATGTGTCACGAGCTACAGACTGAGAACAGAGGACTCTAAACACACCACGATGCTCCAATTTGTCTCCTCCTTTAAACAGCTGTCACCTCGTTGTCCTCTGACGGACGTCTCTGAGCTGAGGGTGTGCAGGGAAGGCTCTGATTGGCTGACAAGTCGTCTGAGGTTGTCAGGGGTTGAAGTGATGCAGAGTGGAGAGAAGGAGGATCTGACGTGTGACTGCAGGAGTAAAACACACACTGAGGTTAGACGACCTGAAAGCTGCAGACTGAACCTGCTCTGTCACCTTCGCTCTCCTCCATGTTTGTTCCTGTCGCCTTCCTGCAAAGCATCGTCCAAATGATGAAAATATCATTATGAAGAGCGAAATCTGAGACACAACTAAACAAACGATCGAGCGTGACGAGAAGCTTCAGATGTTTTTCTGTTATCAAATCAAAGAAGAAAGAGCTCAGAAAAGTGTCTTTAAAGTGTTTCCTGTCTGAGTGAGAAAAACGATGGCGCAGAGGAAACGCGTGACGTCTCTTCAGTGAAGAGCTGAAGACATCAGACGTGTGAGGAGCGATGATGAGGAGGCTCTGACCTTCCTCACATGAACACATGAAGCCAACAGAAATGTCAGATCTCCATCATGTTTCCATCATCTGAGCTTTGACTGCAGCTCTGATCATCAGCCAATCAGCACTCGATCCATCAGCAGCCAATCAGCAAAATGTGGATCTGCATAATCAATGAATCGTCACGTGCTGGTTTCTCCGTGACTGTATTTTTGTAATAGTTTCAATGACAACATTTTACTTAATTCAATTCGATGAATTCTCAGATGCATACTCAGTGTACGGATTGTACTGTAGACATTATATGTAGTATTATATGAGTACATGTATGTAAAGATTGAAATACCAGTTCCACCTAAAGTACCACAGTGCTGATACTTTTCTTCCAGAAGTACTGCAGTAGTAGTAGCAGATACGTTGCTAGTTACACTAGCATTAGCAGTCACACATGTACAAGTACTGCTAGTTTAAGTATTAGTACTCGGCAGCAGTAACAGTGAGGCAGCTGTATGTGTTTCAAAGTGAAGTCAGCCAGCTGCTTTAACGTCAGAACAAAGTAAAAACCACAGGAACACATTTAATGTCAACCAAACGAGAGACTGGAGATCAAACAGAGAACCAGACCAGGTGAACTTACCTGTTCACACTGTGGAGTAACAAACCGATTCAAACCGTCTCCGCTGCTTAAACTCTGACCTTCTGTCAGTAAATCTAAAGTTATTTCACCAAAAGTCCTTTAAATGTACAGTACATACTGTCTGAATTCATCGTCTGTGTCCGCCGATGGAAACTGCCTCTATGTGACCTTACTGCACGTTACGACACCGATGTGAAGACTACAAAATGTGACTTCCTGCTGCAGAATTCATAATAAAACGCTTATTTGAAATACGGAATATTACAAAGGTTCTAAACAGGTACATTTTATTGACGATGTTATGACCTCGTAAATACATTCTTTGTTTTTCTTGTGATTGTGGATAATCACTGAGCACTTTTAGGGAAAAGTTACAGCGTTGCAGCGCCTAATGCGCAGTTACATATAGACGTCATAGCTTTTATTTTGAAAAAATTGAACCGGAAGAATACGTTAATTTCCTGTTTCGCTTGTAGGTGTCAAACGTGAAACCGGCGGAGCAGCACAGGATCACTGAATGGACAGTCGACACACCTGGCTGGCTGTTCATTAGAGAAAGGTTTGTCATTTTATTTTTGATGATTTTTCTATGTTACAGGAAGCACTTCCTGTTCGACAAAAATGTTTTGTTTTTTTTTTCTGATGACATTAGCAAACGTTCGCCTCATCAGAGTCTCTGACAGCGCTAATGAGTTGATCTTATAAGACTGCAGGTTCGGCTTGGCCAGCAGGTTAGTTTGAAGAAATGAACATTTATTTATCGTCATCTTTTAAAAATGGTGTTTCAAACAAGACAGAGGAGAGAAAACCTTTCATAGCACTGTGGCGCCATGAACGTTTGTTTCAATGTGTCCTCTCACAAATATATGAAGACGTCGATTCCCTGATTGTCTACCCCAACGCGGGACTATCCCCGGTCGGCACTCTCCCGCTAGCCAGACTATCGAGCCCACCGACATATAACGGAGCTAGTTATCTTTTTTTATGTTAGTTTTTTGTTACGTACAAGTGTATTTGACATATAATTAGTGACATATTGTTTCAAATACACCTACAGTATGACCATTAGCCTATGAATTGACTTTGTCGTTACGTTTTAACAAGTGGTGGATAAATCCTCTTTCCGTTTCCGGTCAGTTAACGTCACATCACAGATACTCTTGAGTTCGCCATGCCTCTGGTTTGGTAGTACGATGTACTGTATCCTTCGTTCAGTATCTGTGGTAGTAGTTGTAGTAGTAGTAGTAGTAGTTGTTGTTGTTGTTGTAGGCCTAGTAATCAGGGATGGGCAAAGATACATCTAAAAGTATTCCCAAATACAATGCGAAGTACCCAGCATTAAAACAGCCTATAAGTGCACAACATTAACTGTGCATTTATGAAACAGCTAGAAATTATGGTAAAGTAATTATGAAACGGTTAGAAAATAAGGCTACAAGATGCACAGCAGTAACTGTATCTATTTCTAACAGTTACAGTGCTGGGTATTTTGCATTAGTGTTTTGAAATACTTTTATCTGTATCTTTGCCCATCACTGGTAACAATAATATCAACAAATGATAGGACTAATAATGATCACAACCCTTTCCTATAATACTTATACTAGTATGTTACCAATCACCTAATCTTTCGTGAAATATAATCAGGGGGCAGTGTATATATATGATAATACGTGAAATATAATCCGGCGGGATAGATCGTCTAAACCACCTGGGGCTACGCGTCCGTGAGCGAACTCAGTTGGGAGTCTCCGTCTATCTACCAAGACGTCTGATTACCAGTAGCAGCTAATCGAAAATATACAATTTACTGCTTTTTACAATAGGAGAAAATTAATATTGAGCAGAATTAAGTTCAAGTTATTGTTGGTTCGGTCCTCCAACACAGCTCAGGTTTCTCATGTGGCTCCTTGTAAAAAATAATTGCCCACCGGCAGCGTTAGCTAACTAGCTAACATCAGTTAGCTAATTAGCTAACATCACACATCCGGTCACCCCTGGTTTAAAGAGTAAAAGCTGGAGACTGAAGTGAAGCTGAAACATTAACACACAAAGAGTTATGATCATAATAAAGTGTTAGCTGGAAGAATACTGACAGCTCACTGAAGGGATGACACGTTCTATTCCAAAGGTCAAAGGTCATCGTCACTGTGACATCAAACTGTCCGTCATTCAGTAGCATCACTCCTGTATCGTACGAAGACGACGAAGATGAACCTGGAACCAAAAGTCTTCTGATGAAAACCTTGAATAATGCTGTTTGTTGTTTTACATTATTTAGTGGAATTAAACACTTTAAACGTGTGCTTGATCTGGCTGCTTCTGTTGTGTATGTGTGTGTGTGTGTGTGTTTGTACCTGCAGACATGGAGGTGACGGAGGAGGAGCAGCGGCGGCGCGTGGAGGAGCAAGTGGAGATGCTGCTGAGCGGTCAGGGGTCAGAGGTCACCGGGTGTGACGTGGGCCTGGAGCAGAGTAAACCAGCGACTCTGAGGAAGAACGTCACCTACATCGTCTGCGCCGTGATCTTCAACGATAAGGTCACATGACCTGAGTGCTTCCTGTTTGTCAGAGTGACGTCAGAGGTTACTCCTCAAAGAGCATTTCATTTTTAATGTGTGTGTGTGGGTGTGTGTGTGTGTGTGCTCCACCAGGAGGAGGTGCTGATGGTGCAGGAGGCAAAGCAGGACTGTTATAAGCAATGGTACCTGCCTGCAGGGAGGGTGGAGGTGGGGGAGAGCCTGGAGGAGGCGCTGAAGAGGGAGGTGAGACACACATGCGCGCGCGCGCGCGCGCGCACACACACACACACACACACACACACACACACACACACACACACACACACACACACACACACACACACACACGCCTATCCAGGCTACCTGAGTTGCAGCTCGATTTGTCTGCAGGTGAAGGAGGAGGCGGGGTTTGACTGTGAGCCAATCACCTTGCTGCTGATCCAGGAGCAGGGACCACAGTGGATCCGCTTCATCTTCCTGGCCAAAGTCACAGGTCAGAGGTCACAGGTACACTGTGATGAAGTGAGGACCAGACATGTCCCGTCCTCAGCAGAGACAGACAGACAGACAGACCCGCAGCTGTTAATGTGTCCCCCTCAGTCAGAAGCATCCTCGTCTCTCTGTTTGACGTCTTGACTTCAGTCCCACCTCTCGTCCGTGTGTCTGTCTGTGTGTCAGGTGGGACTTTAAAGAGTCTGTCAGCAGCAGATCAGGAGTCTCTTCAGGCGTCCTGGTGGGACAGACAGTCTGCCCTCCCTCTGAGAGGACGA
The DNA here is from genome assembly GCF_051107435.1 of Chaetodon auriga. Lineage (NCBI taxonomy): Eukaryota > Metazoa > Chordata > Actinopteri > Chaetodontiformes > Chaetodontidae > Chaetodon > Chaetodon auriga. The sequence goes on along the minus strand of NC_135078.1, from coordinate 28,916,725 downwards.
GACATCCTCCGTCTCATCGACTACGGTCTCAAGTAGGACATTAAAGTCTCTCAGCTCTGGAGTGTCCAGGCTTTGTGCTAAGCTAAGCTAAACATGTCTCTGTGCTGGACACAGGAAGTCCTCAGATCTTTATACTAACACTGGCTGTTGTGCTGCTTTCAGGTACCGTCAGAATCCCTGGCATCCGGTCACGTTGCCTGTAGACCTGAGCTGCCGTCACGTGCTGCAGAGACTCGTCCTGGTCTTCACCAACGCTGAGCGGCAGGTCTGGGTCCTGCTCATCAAAGGTAACGAGCTGCTCATCAGATGAAACCAGAGAGTTAACGAGTTTTCAGACCAGTTCGGGTCAAAGGTCGTGTCGTCATAATGAAACTGAGTCAGGACCACGCTCACGCTCATGATCACGCTGAGGCCTTCACACGTCGTTCTTCTTACATGAATAATTAATTTCTTTGTTTACTTATCATTTCCCTTCATTTGTTTCTTTGCTTTAAAACACTTGAGCTGCATTTCTTACATGAAAGGATTTGTACAAATAAAGTTCATCATCATCTTCATCATCATCATCATCATCATCATAACCATAACTGAACACTGTGAACAGCCTCAGAGTGGCTTCATAAATCAGTTTTATGGTCTGGACTACATTACCCATGAGTCTTAGTGCCCATTGCTCTGAGGACTGCAGTGAAGACAGTTCAGACTGTGTGTGAACTAACCCGGCGTGTCCTCCGCCCTGCAGCCCCGCTGCTCCACCTCCCCACAGCTGCGGCGGTGAAGACTCATGCGGTGACGTGGGCGGCCAACATGGTGGTGCAGGACGCCATCCCGTCCGTGTACTACGACCAAGACGTCAACACGCTGGGCGTCTTCAGCCTGCAGCACAACGGCCGACAGCACGGGAAGACGGACGGCGTGTGCTTCAACTCGCTGGTGGCGCTGGTGCCCGACCACGTCCAGCGCAACGAGGACGGAGAGAAGGTGGAGTGGACGGGGACGGGACGGCCTCCACCTGTAGAAAACCCTCGATACGTCTGGCACGAAGTCCAGAAACGAACACTGAGAGAGAAACTGCTGGAAAAGACTCAGAACACGTCCATCGTCCCCATGCACAGCCTGTACTGAGCCGTCGCCCCGAGGCTCAACGAGAGCTTTTATTCTGAAAGAACACGTCGAATGTCATTTATCAGCAGGGCTGTAGTCAGATCTTAAATGTCAACGGAGCAATAAAATAGTTATTTTATAAGAAATATTCAGGTTTAAAATACTTTAAAGAAAAACTGCGTCTCTGACACTGAGACGTTCAGATGGACAAAAATCTCATGTGTTCAGGACAGAGCTGGAGACAGGATGTGCTTCTCTTACCTTAGCTTACCTTATCTTACCTTATCTTATCTCATTCCCTGTTCAGAGACGCACCAAGCAGCACTCTGACGCTCTCTGTGTAACAGGTCACACTCATTCCAGACGGCGTGTGTTTGGTGGCTGCGCACGCTGAGCTGCAGTTCACATCTTTCTAAGCTTCCTGTGCTGTTTTTTCCTCATAAAGTTCACAGAAACACACACAAAACCATAGTTACCATTTTAACTGTTTATTATTTAAAGATTGTTGAAGAGTTTGATTGGATCTATTTATGGTCTTTTCTTACCACAGTGCTTCCTGGTTCTGGGCAGTGATGAAGGACCTGAGCACAGTGTCAGGCTGTCCTGATAGTGCCTGAGTATAAAGTAGGGAGCGTGCTCAGTCCATCCATCACCACGCTAACCGATGGGAGCGTTAAATGGGGCGTCATGTGAAGGCTGTGACTCCTTTAATGTAAATAGACTTGAAATGGTTTCTGATGTGGAAGATGGTCTGCGTGGTTGAACTTTGATTCCAGTTAAAGATGGTACGGTCCAGTGGGAGGGGCCTAGCCTTTAAATGGAGGGGATGTGCCCTGCCTGGTCGGTCAGAGACGGTCTGTGCTGCTGTGTAGGCCTCATGTCAGCCTGTGTAGTTTTTCTGCTGCATTTTTGTTCTATTATTTGCCTCCATTTTGTCTTTGACCGTCTGAGAAGAGCAATAAAACACTAATAAAACACTTTCATCTTTGCATCAAACAGACTCTGTCTTGCTGCCTTTTTCAGATTGTGGAGATTAAGCGACACCTTTCTCCAGTCAGCTTTTCGTCAGACTCCCTCATTCTAGATCAGAATGTGACACATCTTCTGTGTCCACACAGAAGACAACAGGAGCTGTCCTTGTTGGACAGTCGGGCTCAGTGACGTCTGGTCTCTGCACAGGGACCGCTGAGGCCTGAGGACGCCGTGCAGAGACCAGAACCTGAGCAAACCGTCTTCGTTGAGTTCACTGAATTAAACAGACACAAAGTTCAAAGTTCAGACAAGACGGAGCTGAAGTGATTCAAAGAGTCACTTTATTGACCTTCAGGATGAGCGTTTGTCTTCTTCCTGTGTGTCTGAGCTCATGTCTGGTCAGCCGACTTCTCCGTCTTCACCTTCCTGACGTAGTTGTCGTTGAGGCTCTTCAGGTGTTTGGTTCGGTTCTCCAGGCGGACCAGCCACTCGCCCCTGAGCCTGAAACACACCACAAACACAAACATGAAGCTTCGTTCAGTCCGCCGCCGTCAAACACGTCTCCGCTGCAGCCCGGAGCTGTCTGCCGTGGTGGTTCATCTGCCGCAGCAGGTGAAGCCACGAGCTGATCTCCATCTGTGAGTCTGACAAACCCTGAAGTCAAACATCCTCTTTATGCAGACAGAAGGCAGAAATCAAGATTGAACACAGACAAGAGTCAAATTACTGGAGACGAGACTCGTTTTCTACGTTTCCACAGCTCCAGGTCTGCTGATGATGTCTGAGTTCTCTCAGGGCTCTGGTCCCTCAGGGCTCTGGTCCCTCAGGGCTCTGGTCCCTCAGGGTTCTGGTCTCTCAGGGCTCTGGTCTCTCAGGGCTCTGGTCTCTCAGGGTTCTGGTCCCTCAGGGTTCTGGTCCCTCAGGGTTCTGGTCTCTCAGGGCTCTGGTCCCTCGGGGTTCTGGTCTCTCAGCACACACTCGGTGTGGCAGCAGCACTCAGATCATGTTCAGTGTTTAATGTGCTGCTGCGTTCAGGAGGATCTGGTATCCTGGTGACAGCTGGTGTGTAATCACTGTCACATCAGCATTTCACTGCGTTAGTTCACATCAATCAAAAACACCCCAACATCACTGTGTGCGTGTGTGTGTGTGTGTGTGTGTGTGTGTGTGTGTGTGTGTGTGTGTGCTTCTGTCTATGTGCAAAGATGGGAAATGGAAATGGAAATGTGTCTGAGACAGAAAGACAACGAAAGGACAGACATACTGTCCACGTCTGTGTGTGTGTGCGTGTGCGTGTGTGTGTGTAACCGAACCCTCGCTGTCAGCTGTCCTCACTGTCTCTTCATCACCTCCTCTGGTGAGTTTTCTGGATTATTCCATTTGTTCTCTCAGCTGCTGATAATCCTCCTGACCTCAGCTGAGGCAGAGACAAAGACGGGCGGACAGACACAAAGACAGACAGACACAAAGACAGGCGGACAGACACAAAGACAGACAGACACGAAGACAGACAGACACGAAGACAGGCGGACAGACACAAAGACAGACAGACACAAAGACAGGCGGACAGACACAAAGACAGACAGACACAAAGACAGACAGACACGAAGACGGGCGGACAGACACAAAGACAGACAGACACGAAGACAGACAGACACGAAGACAGGCGGACAGACACAAAGACAGACAGACACAAAGACAGGCGGACAGACACGAAGACAGACAGACACGAAGACAGACAGACACGAAGACGGGCGGACAGACACGAAGACAGACAGACACGAAGACAGGCGGACAGACACAAAGACAGACAGACACAAAGACAGACGGATCTGTGATCAGGGGTTTGAACAGAGACCAGTCAGTCCAGTTTTTGATCCTGAGCCGTGGAGATGGGTGGACGGTCTGTGGTGGTCTGTGGTGGTGTGAGGTGGTGTGAGGTGGTCTGTGGTGGTGTGAGGTGGTCTGTGGTGGTGTGAGGTGGTGTGAGGTGGTCTGTGGTGGTCTGTGGTGATGTGAGGTGGTCTGTGGTGGTCTGTGGTGATGTGAGGTGGTCTGTGGTGGTCTGTGGTGGTCTGTGGTGGTCTGTGGTGATGTGAGGTGGTGTGAGGTGGTCTGTGGTGGTGTGAGGTGGTCTGTGGTGGTCTGTGGTGGTGTGAGGTGGTGTGAGGTGGTGTGAGGTGGTCTGTGGTGATGTGAGGTGGTCTGTGGTGGTCTGTGGTGATGTGAGGTGGTCTGTGGTGGTCTGTGGTGATGTGAGGTGGTCTGTGGTGGTCTGTGGTGATGTGAGGTGGTCTGTGGTGGTGTGAGGTGGTCTGTGGTGGTCTGTGGTGGTCTGTGGTGATGTGAGGTGGTGTGAGGTGGTCTGTGGTGGTGTGAGGTGGTCTGTGGTGGTCTGTGGTGGTGTGAGGTGGTGTGAGGTGGTCTGTGGTGATGTGAGGTGGTCTGTGGTGGTCTGTGGTGATGTGAGGTGGTCTGTGGTGGTGTGAGGTGGTCTGTGGTGGTCTGTGGTGGTCTGTGGTGATGTGAGGTGGTGTGAGGTGGTCTGTGGTGGTGTGAGGTGGTCTGTGGTGGTGTGAGGTGGTCTGTGGTGGTCTGTGGTGGTGTGAGGTGGTCTGTGGTGGTGTGAGGTGGTGTGAGGTGGTCTGTGGTGGTGTGAGGTGGTCTGTGGTGGTCTGTGGTGATGTGAGGTGGTGTGAGGTGGTGTGAGGTGGTCTGTGGTGGTGTGAGGTGGTCTGTGGTGGTCTGTGGTGGTCTGTGGTGGTGTGAGGTGGTCTGTGGTGGTCTGTGGTGGTGTGAGGTGGAGCTGAACTCTTCTGTTTACATCTCATACGACAGAGAGAAGCAGAGACTTCTCGTTTTTAAGACAGTGGCATCATTTTCGCTGGAAAAATAACTAACTGGGACCTGATTTATTGATTGGATCAGTTCTCTGTTGATCGACTAATCGATTATTCCTCTCAGCTCACCGTCGCTCTGACAGCAGAGGCAGTGAAGTTTATTTTTAGCTCCGTCTGAAGAGTAAAATGGAAACTGAGCATCGACAACATGTGAAGAATTGAAGTGAACGGCGGCTTCCGTCACACGGGATGAAGTTATTATCCTGATCAGAATATCTTCTAATTTCAGCCTGGTGTATCTGAGCGCTCCGTCTGTCTGTCTGCCTCCATCACTCATCGCTCTGCGATTATCACCTCCGCGCTCCGCAACACGTTTTTCCAGCCTCTGGCCGGGTCGCACATAACGGACACAATTAGCAGGGACTAGAGCCGGGGTTAGAGGCGACGGGGGGCAGATAGTTGTGGAGTTGGGGGTTGCATGGTAATAGATAGCTGGAGGATTTGGAGATACATGGTATTGATAGGTGGGGGATTAGGGGTACAGGGTAATGGATAGTGGGGGGATTAGGTGCGGTGGGCTGAAGAGGTGCCGTGAGGTTAAGGGGGATCGAGCAGCAGAAGACTGGAGTTAGGAGGGATACGGCTAATAGCTGGCGTAACGCTAAGAGGTGAAGGTTTAATAAGAGGATGTATACCATATGTCTGAACATCCTATCATCATGTAATGAAGGAGAACCCTCAGTCTAACATTTCCTCATTCCAGACCGAACCAAAGGGAGTCCGACCAGGCGAGGGTGGAGGAAATGATCCAGTTTCACTGTGGTGGTGCTTTGACTGAACCGTTAAAAGCACAATGGTTAGGGCCTTTGTGTTTTTTATGATGTGATCTGGACCACGTCCTTGTCTCCAGACCATCGTCTCTGTGGTTTGTAACAACATTCCTACTGACTGTAAAGTCTGTGAGGCTGTACTTTGAGCTAAATGCTAATGTTAGCATGCTAACATGATCAAAATGACAATGCTAACTTGTTGATGTTGAGCAGGTCTAATGGTTACCATGGTCACTATTTTAGTTTATCATGTTAGCATGCTAACATTTACTGATGGGAATACCTTTACTCTGCAGATATTTGGTCACAAACCAAAGTGCTGCCTCTGCTGCCCCGACCTTTCATATAACTTACTCGTTTAAATTATATTAAGGCTTAACGTTAGGCATGATTGACGGGCGTAGCAGGTGTCAGTGACGGCTAGATGCTGGGTTTCAGCAACCAGGCTTCAATCGGCCCACCTCGGCTCCACCCAAGCTCCACCTCCCATTTTTGGATTAGCTGTGGAGTTGGACACTGACAAGATGGCGACGGCCGGAGTCGCCGTCACTGGCTCTTCAGAAACCGTCGGGTTCGGTCTTCGGTTTTGCCGTCACGTTCTGTGACAATATCTGAAACAGCTCCAGAGAATCGTAGGTGTCATTTTAAAACTCGGGACTATTGATGGTCATTTATTTTTTTCCGTTTACAGGGCGAGGTGAGTTCAGGTTACAGTCTGGCTGATGTTTCTGCTTGTTAGTGATCATCATTACTGAGACCTTTAACAACCAGTCTGTCCCCACGGGTCGAGTGTGTGTTTGTCCTGGAATGTCCTCCAGCTCGCTGAGAGACGAGAGGCTGGTTGTAATGAGAGGATCTGTTTTTAGATGTGTCTATTTGTCACACAGTCACATGTCTACCACAACTGAAACCACATTCACTCTGAGTTTGGTCACAGACACCTCATTCAAATACCTCGATAGATGGACGTCTTCAGGAGAGAGACGCTTTGCTGAGAATAGGATCCCGTTATGGATCGAGAGGGAGGATCCGGGAGGTCAGCTTGTAGGTGTGCTTCCTGGTGGATGGCCTTCAGGTGGTGGCGTGCCCCAAACAAACCAGTTTATACGTTGGTTGTTCAAACATCGACATCAGAAAGCAAATGTGTTTCTAGTTGTTTCGATCAGCCTCTCTGGAGGACGGGGTGAAAGCCTGATGTGGGAGATGTGTGCATTGTACAAAAGAGGATAATACGGCACACTTCAGACAGTCTGTCCCAGGAAACATCTTGTTTTACTTGGTTGTTCACATGAGAAATGACAGAAGTATTCATGTGGAAATGGAGCCACTGTCATGGTGGCATGCTGAGTTTGAAGAGGCCATAAAAGAGGACTCGTGTTTGGCCTTCGAGATGTTCGTCCACACCACCAGACGACTCAGAAAGAGACAGCAGGGGCTCGTTAAGGCTGAACTCAGCAGGAAAAGACATCTGCTGATGATGATTGGGAACATTGTTGAATGGCTGTTGAATAAAAACCGAACTTTCAAGTCAATCTCTATTTTCAAAGTCAAAGTCGGCTTTATTGTCAATTTCTTCACATGTACCAGACCATGTACCAGGTCGCCGCGTCTACACGTGCCGCCATCATATTTTGATCCATAAATAAACACTCATTAGTCTTTGTTGTCTTAAAAATGAATGTATTTGATAGATTACTGACCGGGGAACAAGACTCAGTGGTTGAAAAGGTTTTTGCTTCTCAAACAATCCTTCCAACAGGCTAACTGTATTCAAGAAGACAAGGTCACAAATAGACGCATGTAGGACCAAGACAACAGGATCCAGTCTCCCTCCAGGACTTCAAGACATGAAGACAAGGTCTCATTCGCTGAGCGCTCAACACTCTGGACCAACAGATCGGTGTGGTGGTTCTGATTTTCAAAACTTGAGGGTGTCCTCCAGTTACTGTGGTGTAACACTGCTCAGTCTCCCCAGGAAAGCTTAGCCCAGACTGCAGGAAAGGACTCTGATTGTCAGGCCTCAGGATTCTGAGAGGCCACGGGATCTGCTTCACCAGTCTGCATGTGTTTTCTAGACATGGGTTAAGCCTGTGTCGTATGGGGTGTCTTGTTGGTTGTATTGGAGAAATTACGGGGTACGGGGTCCATTTCTACGAGCCATCCAATCCTTGTCTGACTGGAGTGAGAGCTGTGTCTCCATCCCTGGCAGTGAGTCGAGGCTTGGCTCAGTTAAGCTAGCCAGGTTTGTCGTTTGTGTTGTGCTCTTTCATAGGCTGAGTTGGCCCATGGTCCAGGTCCAGGTCCCGCAGGGGAGAAGGTCTGGACTGTGATGCTTAGCCTGCTGCTACTGCGACCTGGATCCAGGTAAGTGGCAGAAAGTGGATGTTTGGATGGATTACTGGAAACCACCAAGTGCACCTGTAGCAAGTTTGAGTTTGATCTCTTACCTGCTGACATTCATCCTCCTCCAGGAAACACGTTTATGGCCTTGAGTTCAGAGTTTGTCCACTTTGAAATCTTTTGTGAATTATTATTTTTGTGAGAATCTATTCGTGCATTCATTCTACATCTTTACAGCCACCAACCAGGTTCCATTTTAAGTCCCCGTGTTCGTTAGTTAGCAGCTTATCTCAAATACCAGTTCAGGGATTTCAGTGAACTTTGGTGGAAAACTGGATCATTGGCCAGAGAGGAGCTGATGATATTTCGATGCGGATTGTTCAGCACACACTCACATTTTCACATTTTCATTGCTGTGTATTTGTGATCTGAGGAAGCGGGTGGTGTCACTCACTTTTTCAGCGCGCTCTTCTCCATCCTCTGCTCCTCGCTCTCCACATGCTGACACTGATTGCTAATCCTCTTCTCCCAGAACGTCTTGATGTGCAGTCTGTCGTGGATCAGAGCCAGATTCATCTGAACAGCACAAAGTGACACTGCTGACTCTGCACAAAGCTTCGTTTGACCTCAGTCAAGGTTTTCACACCTCGGATTTTATAGTAGTACAAGTAACAATGAAAATACCACAATAAAATACAACAATTAAAAAAAATCTGTTACCTGCATTCAAAACTTTACTTAAGTAAAAATACATAAGTATTGGTAGGCAGCTGTAGTTAAAGTATCAAAAGTAAAAATACTTGTTTTGCAAAATGGCTCCATTCAAAGTTATTATATACTCATTATTGGAAATTTATTCCTAATTCACCACCAAGTAAACAGCATCTGAATGTCAGAGTAGAGCTAATTTTAACAACTGTACATCCTGTTGAGTAGCTTCACCTTTAACAGGTTATATTTTATAAACTGAAAGTATGTTTCATGCATATTTGAAGCTAAATGTTGTGAAGTAACAGGTGAAATACTTCAGTATGAAATTTAGTGTAAAATTAAAGTAAATGTACATAGTTACACTCCACCTCTGGTACCACAGCTCTTTGCTGGTGTCAAGTTGCCCTTAAACATGCAGTTTACCGACA
>NC_135078.1:28857500-28902500 GCF_051107435.1 Chaetodon auriga | reverse complement strand
GTACTGAAGTAAAATCTGAATGCAGTACTTCTACTTGTAGCAGAGTACTTGGTCTCATTACTTCAGGAAAAGATCTCTGGGTTTGTGCTCCTCGACTTCGGAGGCTCTCACATCTAAATGTGCTGCTTTTAGTTTCATTCCTTCAGATTTTCACTTTTCCTATCGTTCCATCACACCATGAGAAAGCTCAGATTCCTGCGATCGATTGATGGAAATCACTTCAAGATACAGTCAAAACAGGCGGCTCAGCAAACAGCCAACAGAGTCAAGGCTGAGGACGCACGCCGCGGCGCCTCTCGCTGATCCACACATCAATAAAACACTCTGAACACATCCGCAAAGGTCCAGATATCAGATATTTAGTCCAAAACATACAACAACTGTTGTTTCTGTATGTGATTATTTCCTTTACTTTGCTTCATGGATTATTCTGTTTGTCCATATTTTAATTATTAACATTTGGACTTAATTCTTTTTCGTATGGGCTCAGTGCTGCTCGATACACGAGCCATCAAATCCAGAATTTCTGTATGTACACCATCAAATACGATGATGATGACGATGACGATGACGATGACGATGACGATGATGATGATGAGTAGTAAGCCTTCAGCCTTCAGGACCTGTAAATGACAACATGTGAAATAAATTGTGAGAAGCAGAAGATATTTTCTTCTTTGTGTCTCTACATGAATATTAACTGGATTGTCTCTGTGTCTCTCTGATGGTCCTGAACTCTGAAAAGCTGCTTCCTGCTTCTGTTTGTGTCCCGCAGCACAGTCGAACATGCCATCAGCGTGTGTGTGTGTGTGTGTGTGTGTATTTAAAGAAGGTGAGCACAGACGGCGTCACGTCGACTGTAAATGTCGCTCAGATGGATATTTATAGATGAATCAGTGTCTCACAGCTGCTTTTTGTACATCTGTCACCTTGAAACCTAAAAAAGTTCAATCCCAGCTGATTTTTGAAACATTCAGAGCAGCTGACCTGATTTGTCCCTGATGTCTTTGAACCAAACACAAAGTCATCAGTGGATTCAGAAAAACACTGAAGAAGAGTTCCAGCTCCAGTTTCAGACACGAATTATCAGTCCATTACACCGGAATCAAAACCAGTTCAAAACCAGATCAAAACCGGATCAATACCGGAATCAAAACCAGAATCAAAACCAGATCAAAACCGGATCAATACCGGAATCAAAACCAGAATCAAAACCAGATCAAAACCGGATCAATACCGGAATCAAAACCGGAATCAAAACCAGAATCAAATCCAGAAACAAAACCAGAATCAAAACCAGAATCAAATCCAGAATCAAAAAACTAAACAGGGGCCTTCACGCTGAGGCGATGATGATGATGATGATGTGAAGGTGGATTCTCCTTTTTTAACTCCACGTCTTCTTTACTTTGTGTCACATGTTGCTTCTTCCTAAAAACAATAAACTGAAATGACGCAGAAACCCTGAAAGTAACTGAGTACATTTACTCAAGTACTGAATGATTTTGAGGTACTTTGTTTGAGTATTTCATTTTATGCTACTTTCTACTTTCGCTCCATCATATTTATTTGATGATTTTAGTTCTTTTGCACATTCAGGTTAAAATACAAACAACAACAAATAAATTATCACATTTTCAGTGAAGATTAAATTCATTTATTGATTAACTGAAGGGGACAAACGACGCAGAGATCAATGAGATCAAAGTGAAACTGGAATGAAAATCAAAGTCCACCTGAGCCGCGTGACAACGACCTCCACGCCAGACACTCGTTAAGACGATTTCCCCTTAAACGACATTAAATTAGACAAACGTGTCGTCAGCGAACAGAGGAATGTGAGGAGGGACGGGCCTCATGTGACACACACACACACACACACACACACACACACACACACACACACACAGCAGGGGTCACATCTCTGCTGGTAAAAATAGCATGTTGTGTCACACACACACACACACACACACACACACACACACACACACACACAGAGTCAGATCTCAGTAAACAAGCTGCTGAGCAGGACGTTAGCAGGGACTCTCAGGTAAGAACACGCAGGAACGTTTGTTTCTCTCGCAGCTCGATGTCGGTTTGGACTTCCTGAATTCTCCGACAGGAAACAGACACAGAAGACGTCCAATAAACAGACACGACGCAGGAAATCCTGCAGCTTCCAGGAAGATTAGCAGCTCTTAAAGTGAAAAAGTGGCTTCATGAAGAGCAGGATGAGGTCTGTCCTCTGTAAACAGGACTGATGACTCATGGGAAGTCGAGTTCCACGTCCTTCATCTCTGTGTACATTTAGCATGTTAGCATTCCAGCAGGCTAACATATAACGTGTGAGTGTGACATGCTAACATGGAGCATGGCCGCGTGCTCAGGCTGACAGCAGCTGAGGCGTTTGGTTTCGAGGTGTCACGTCGTAATTTGAAGTGTTGGAACATTTGACCTGTTGGTGGCGCTACAGGACCCGACCCAGAGTCCGCGAGGTTCATCCTCTGGGGATCTTTTAAGAGTCAAACATCACAAAGTGTTTCACAAAGAAATGAAACGAGACTGAAGAAGAAGAAAACCATCAAACAGAAATCAACTCAAAGAAGAGCAAAGAGAAAATGACACAAGTCTAAACAGGTGAGCTGCTTTCAAAGGTGTCCACAGGTCTGAAGTCCATTTAGGAACCACAACCTCAAAGCCTCCTTCAGGTTTCAGTCTGGATCCAGAAACAACCAGCAAACCTGATCAGAGGACCTCAGAGACCTGCTGGTGATCTGGTGATGTTCTGCTGAGGCTGAGGAGGAGGAACCATAATCAAGACGGGTCAGAACACAACGAGCCTGAGTCAGAACCAGGTCCAGAGTCAGATCCTGATCCAGAGTGATGCTCAGACTTCATGTGGAGCGTTTCAGAGACGCAGAGCCTCCATGACCTCAGAGAGCTTCTGTTTTATCAGGTCCAGTCTGAACTGAGTTCAGTCAGTTACTGAAAACTGAGCGTCTTCAGACATTTTGGGATGAAAGCTGAAAATCATCTGCGACACCATTAAAGTGTCTCATTAACCGTCCACGGAGAAGCGTGCACATGCAGTCAGGACAGGACGTTAGCACAGCTCGCTCTGACGACACGCCAGCTGTCGGGTTTCAAAGTAAAAGCCTTTTGTTGAACTTTGCTGCGTCACCAGACTGTTGAGAAATGTGAGCGACATTGACAGACGACGTGTTTGTCAGTGTCTGCATGTAGGCCACAGAGCTGCACCTGCACCTGCACCTGCACCGACATCGACACCTGCACCTGCACCGACACCTGCACCTGCACCGACATCGACACCTGCACCGACACCTGCACCTGCACCGACACCTGCACCTGTACCTGCACCGACACCTGCACCTGCACCGACATCGACACCTGCACCTGCACCTGCACCGACACCTGCACCTGCACCGACACCTGCACCTGCACCTGCACCTGCACCTGCACCTGCACCGACATCGACACCTGCACCGACACCTGCACCTGCACCTGCACCGGCACCTGCACCGACACCTGCACCTGCACCTGCACCTGCACCTGCACCGACATCGACACCTGCACCGACATCGACACCTGCACCTGCACCTGCACTGACACTGACACCGGCAAGGACGTACTCCGATACTACACTGCAGAAACATTACTGCTAAAAGTACTGCACTGACTCATGTCTAACTATGAGTCTACAATCGGTAACGCATACTCGTTGTTTTTAAAGTACACGCAGTAAATGGCCTCTGTCTCAGTTTGAAAGTAGATAAAGTAGTTCAGAAGTTCAGGTCTGTCTCTGGGTTCAAGCTTTAACATATTTTAGCAGAACCTGCTGCTCGTCTTTGATAGTAAAGACATCTGTTATCACTAAAGCTCTATGAGACGCTACGAACCAACCAATCATTTCAGCTCAAACTTTATGTTCTGCTGGGGGTTTAATTCATAACAAAGCATCATATTTTATAAGCTCTTCACATGTTTTCAGGCAGAAATCTTATTTTGCAAAGTAACTGGTTCCTAAAACTGTCAGTTCAAGTTCTTAAACTGAACGATTACAGAGAAACTGATTGATGAAGAAAGCTGTACCTGAAACTGCTGCTGCAGGACTGGAGCTGCAGGACTGGACTTGCAGGGCTGGATCCTGTAGGACTGAACCTGCAGGACTGGACCTGCAGGACTGAACCTGCAGGACTGGAGCTGCAGGACTGGACTTGCAGGGCTGGATCCTGTAGGACTGAACCTGCAGGACTGGATGCTGCAGGACTGGACCTCCAGGACCAGACTTGTAGGACTGGACCTGCAGGACTGAACCTGCAGGACTGAACCTGCAGGACTGGACTTGCAGGACTGGACTTGTAGGACTGGATCCTGTAGGACTGGATCCTGTAGGACTGGATCCTGTAGGACTGGAGCTGCAGGACCGCCTGTCAGACTGCAGTCTGTGCAGAACTGACTAGGGTCTTTGATGAATGTAGTTAAGCAAAAAGTACAGCATTTCCCTCTGAGACGTAGTGGAGAACAAGTAGTACAAAGTACGAATACCTGAAAATCGTGCAGGACTTGAGTAAAAGTAACTCAGTTAAATTCCACCACTGAAACTCTACAATCAGCTTCAGAGGTCACAAGACAATAAAATCTGACTTTAAGATCAGCCTCTTCCTCCTCTTCTTCCTCCTCTCTCCAGGAGCAGAGATGGGTTTGGAGAGGAAGGTGGACGTCCCGGTCTGTGATCTGTCTCTGCTCAGGGGGATCTGGGAGGTCCGCGTCAACAAATACAGACAGAAACAGAAGAAGGAGGAGGAGAGGATCGAGAAGAGCGCCCTCAGCAGGTCAGCTCAGCCAGAGCAGCCGTTACTGCAGTACTGTGAGAGTACTCAGCCGTTACTGCAGTACTGCCAGAGCACTCAGCCGTTACTGCAGTACTACGAGAGCACTCAGCCGTTACTGCAGTACTACGAGAGCACTCAGCCGTTACTGCAGTACTGCCAGAGCACTCAGCCGTTACTGCAGTACTACGAGAGCACTCAGCCGTTACTACAGTACTACGAGAGCACTCAGCCATTACTGCAGTACTGTGAGAGGGTTAGGGGGTTAGCACTCAGCCGTTACTGCAGTACTACAAGAGCACTCAGCCGTTACTGCAGTACTACGAGAGCACTCAGCCATTACTGCAGTACTCCATGAGGAGTCAAGCAGAAAATGGCATGAAATAGAAATACTCAAGTACAAGTAACCTTCAAATTGTACTTTGTTACATTGCCCCACAGCTTCAGTACAACTTTGACATACTTGTACTTTCTTTTTATGTCACTTTCTACAGTTTTCTTTTGTCAGCATGAAGACGCTGCTCAGATGTCTTCAGAGGACAAACGAGCTCCTCGAAATTCACCATAAACATTTTAAGACATTCTTTAAAAGTGAAACACAGTATTTTTCACAGTTTTAGTGTGTGTCCACAGTTTGCAGCTGTCAGCTCTCATGAGTCGACTTCAGCTTCACAGTTTGATAGAAACAGACTCACAGCTGACCGTCAGCCATGAATGATGACAGTCAGGCCTGATTTTAGTAATATGAACACACACACTGTTATTTATATCCCACCGTCAGCGCCTCGTCCAGCAGTGACAGCGGGGAAACGTCTGGCCTCCAGACAACAGAAAGGTCACGAGTTTGGAGGACGAACAGGAACATCCTGTCCGTCTGGAATCTGATAGGACGTTAATATGACTCATTAACATGTCTGTGTGTGTGTGTGTGTGTGTGTGTGTGTGTGTGAGAAGGATCGACCAGGAGTGGCAGTATCGCATCTACTGTAAGAGTCTGAAGAGCAGTGAACGCAACCTGCTGCACCATTACCTGGAGAGAGACAGACTGACGGATATACAGACCTGCACAGGTACATACGGGTGTACAAGGGTACATACGGGTGTACACGGGTATATACAGGTGTACACGGGTACATACAGGTGTACAAGGGTACATACAGCTGTTTGCTTGATGTTGTTGTGTATCCGTCAGAAGGGGAGCAGCAGGATCAGAAGGATCTGGAGGATCAGGAGGATCAGGAGGGGAACAAGCTGATCTTCCAGCTGAATGGAGAACGTTGGATGGTGAGCCAACAGGTTCAGGACAGAACTCCACCTTCTACAATGTTCACCTGAGGAAAATAACTGCCAGGAGGTGAATGTTTTTGCAGGATTTCCCGAAGGAGCTGCAGTGGATGACCTACCTGAAGGAGTGGCACGTCCGGGGGACGAGGATCAGTCGGCTGCCTGAATACCTGGCTCTGTTCACCCAGCTCACCGTGCTCGAGATCCCCAAAAACACCATTGCTGAGCTGCCACCTGAGATCGGTGAGGTTTCATTTATCCTTTAGTTTTTCCTTTTTTCCGTCAATCAGAGGAGGACAGATACTACTTCCTGTGTAGCTGAATGTGGTAAACCTGAAGGTTTGTGTTGAGGATCCTTAGAACAAACACATCCGTCTCTGTCCTCAGGTAAACTGACGGAGCTGAAGGAACTGAACGTCAGCTACAACCGTCTGCTCAGAGTTCCTCCAGAACTCGGAAACTGTGAGAACCTGAAGAGACTCGAACTCACAGGAAACGGAAACCTGTCCGAGCTGCCGTTTGAGGTGAGACGAGTGGACGGGATGAGCCGTCCCGGTAGATTCAGCTCTCCAGGTAGATCCTGGTGTCAGTCCCTGAACAGGAAATGGTCGAACGTGCAGAGACTGACGCTTGATTTACAGACAGTGGACGATGAAGTGCTGGTTTTGTTCTCTTTGTCTCTTCATTCGTAGACTTAAAGGGCCACTTTGACATTTTGGGGAGAATGTTCTGCACATTAACGTCCACTTCAGTTTGTGTCCAGGTTAAACAACGAGATGACGTGTTAATCGGTCTCCTTTAGCCGTGCTGCTTGGTGGATTTTGTTACCTGTGGACAGGCGGTTTGTTTGCGTGGATGATGTCGCTGTTTGGATGGTGTCACTGTGTTGATGATGTCACTGTGTAACCTGTGTCAGCTGAGCAGCCTGAAGCAGCTCGTCCACCTGGACATCGCAGAGAACAAGTTTGTGTCGATCCCCATCTGTGCTCTGAGGATGAGCAGCCTGCAGCTGCTGGACCTGAGCAACAACAGTCTGACTGACCTGCCGCAGGACATGGACAGGTAACTGATGACATCATCACCACCACCTGTAATCAGATTACTCTGAGCAACAGCTGTCTACACTTACTGTACGTAAGACATCAAATATCTCAGTCTCAGACAGAACAAGCGTCAAAGTATTCTTTGTGCTTTAGTTGCACATTGTTTCACAAATTACCACCAATTAACTGTGTGTATACATGTGTGTATCAAATAAATGTGTGTGTGTGTGTGTGTGCAGGTTGGAGCAGCTGGTCACCCTGTTCGTCCATAAGAACAACCTGTCTTACCTCCCTCACTGTCTCACCAACATCTCCACGCTCAAGATGATCGTCGTCAGCGGCGACGAGCTCAACTGCATCCCGACCAAACTGTGCTGCAACCCCGACATCAAGTACACGAAGCCGCTACCACAGCGACCGTTTCACTCTCTGAGGGACCAATCAGGGACCAAGAGCATTTTAACGCCTTCAGATCGAAAGACTCAAAAACATATATCATGAGATTAAAGTTTGAGTTAGAAACGCAGTTTTTATGCAGTAAAGTTAAAGCTACGATGTTCTTCATGGAGGCTAGCTCTGTCTGCGCAACAACAATGATCAATAAGTGCTGGCAGCCGATGGCGACCTCTAGTGGTAACGTGAAAACTGAAGAGTAGTGGACCCAGACTTGAACCTTGTGGAACTCCACATGAAACTTTGACTCTCAGGTTCTGGATTGAAACAAAAGCTGGTTTTTGTTCTTAAAGCCACAGTGAGGTTAGTTAGCTCAACCGTTTAAGACCAGTTAGAAACCAGTTCCTCCAGCCAAACAGGAAAGAAAGCATCAGAAAAGTTTGGAGTCACTGAAATAATTTCCTTTGGCAGTCGACAACGGCTGCGCTCACAATCATCGTTCATCACAAACAGCAGCAGATAAATAAAAAAACAGATCAACAAAAGTGCTGCAGTACCGGCGGCGGCCTGCAGGTGGTGGTCGTGTTCAGACCGCCCTGCCGTTTCTCTCTTTACCTGTAGGTGGCGAGAACAGACACAAACACGACGAAACACACCGAAGTCCAGCAGTTCTTGTCCTCATGTTGTCGGACTGTCCCATCCTGTCGTTTGATCGTCTCTGTTCCTCGTCAGGTTCATCCGACTGTACGACAACCCGGCGAGTGAAGCCAAGAAGAAGGAGGAGGAGAAGAAGAAAGAGGAGAACAAAAGGAGGAGGTGGAGAGAGCAGAGAGAGGAGGTGAAGGACAGCAGAGAGAAGGAGTTCATCGAGGCCTACATCAGCTCGCTGAAGGACAGAGGTGAGACTACGGAGCAGCGGAGGGACAAAAAGCTTCACTGACCAGAGCAACAAGCAGGAACTTCATTTCTTTATTCTTGATGCTCGAAATGATTTTTAATATCAAATATTAGTTTGTGATGTTGAAAACTTCTTTTATATTTTATTAAATATTCTCATTGAATTATACATTTAAAGTCGTGAGCACAGTACATGAAACATGGTTTAGAACAAAACATCATGCTAAATTTAGCATTTTTCACTACATATTTTAGCGTTGTGAATGATGTTTACGATATATTAAAGGTGCCGTTAATCTACAAATTCTGCTGCTTTTTGGGAAAATATTGTTTGCTCTGTTCCATTTTGCATTGTGAATATATTTATTGATTATATTGATATTGCATTTTATGGAAAATATATTATTGTTATGTTTTGATCTTATAGTTCAATTTTTTGCCAAATATTTAGTCCAACTCTGCTTCCTGTCGTAGCAGCTCTACAAACAGCTGATCATATTTCCATTGATGATCAGTTTTATTTCCATCTATAATCTTTAAAAGGTCAATACTGAATCATCTGGAGTGAATCAAAGTGCTGACTGAGCGACATGTTGTTTGTCCCACACTAGACACCGTCCCCTACTCCACCACCAAGGTCTCCATCTCCTGCCTGCTGTGAGGAAGAGGAGGACGAAGATGATGAAGGTGGAGCTGACGGCCTGTCAATGAAACCTGCTCCTGGTCCAGGTTTTCATTGAGGTCCAGTCCTCCTGAAGCACCGGAAACATTTACACACTCAGAATCTGGACTCGCTGAAACGAGTCAGCCGACGCCCACTGCAGCTTTAACTTCACCGAGCTAACATGCTAACGCTAGCTTGTTCCTAGCTTTGACTCCGTGAGGAGAAAGAATCGGGAAAATTTTGTGTTGTTTCGGAGAACCGTGAAGTTTGAGTCCGGTGTTTCTTTAAAGGGGTCGACTGACGAGGATTCTATGGAACTTTATTGACTTTATTCCACAACGAAAAAACAAAAAGTTAAGAATTATAAAAAATAAAATACTCACATTGAGTCAGAGCTCAGACACAAAAAACGTGTTTCCTTCAGTTTGATGTTCGACTGGCGCTCTTCTTCTTCTGGTGTTTTAACACGTCTCTGACCGCAGAACTGGCGCCACCTTCTGCTCATCTCGATGAAGCAACTCGATAATCACATAATAGAAGTTGATGGAAACAAACATTCACTCATTTTCTTTTGCTGATTTTCTGGAAATTCAGCTAAAATTGAAAAATATTTGGGTGGAAAGTCAAAATGTTGACTTTCAGATTTAAAATTCTTAGATTTTAAGTCAAATTTATGACAATTTGTAAAATAAAATAAATTGCATTCCAAAAAGAGACGAGATTATGAGGTATAAAGTCAAAATACTGGAATTTTGACACATTTAGTCAAACTTCTGGCACATTACACCTTTGACATAACATTTTTTTTACTTTGTCAGAATTTTGGCGTCAAAAATCATTATTTTGATTTCACTTGTATCATTTTTAATATTTCATCTTTCCTTTTTTTCTTGGCAGGATTGACCTTCCATATCTTTAAGTGAGCGTTTGAGCGTTTGGCTGTTTTGTGTTGATTTTGTGGCTTCCAGCTGAGTTTCCCTTTTTAAAATCTTCATCTTCATCATTCTTCAAACACAGATTTTAATCTCAGTGAGATTTGACCTGTAAAAAATGTTTTCAAATAATTTTCGCTTTTCAAAAATAATTTTTCTTCCCAAAATGAGATTTCCAACATTTAAACATTTATATTTCTATCCTTCCACATTATTTTAACATCAGCTCAGACATTAATGTTCGTGATGAGCCACGTTTCCACAAACAGTCCATTCATTTCCTCTTTCATGTTTTAGAAATATTGATCTTTGATTATCAGGTATTTGATGGTTATTTGATGTAGATGAGTTTTGGTCGGTGCAGTGAGGTTCATGAGTTTCAGGATTTTCTTTGAACTGAACATATTAAAGATAAACTGGATTTTGTAGCTGAAGGTCTGAAAAGTTGTGACCAAACAAACGAGGCATTCAATTGTCTGACTATTAATTATTATTAGAAACACTTTCAGTGATTTTATTCCTTATTTGGCCCCAAATTTCTTCAAAAGGAAGAGAAATGTTTTGACTGTTGAACAGATTTGTTGAAGCAGGTTTCTGTGCGACGCCTCCTGGTTTGTGTGTTTTCACTGTGACATTTTTTCATGTTAATAAAGGTTGTCTGAAGGTTCGATCGTCGACTTTGATCTTTTCATATTTTCATTGTTCAGTTTCTTTGGTTTGTGTTGGAGGTTCAGTCAAATTTGATTTTGTGTAATTCTATAATAAAAGATCAAATATATTTGAAATAAACATTTCAAATTCCATACATTTCTCTTTATTATTATTAATATTATCATCATAGATATTATTCAAAATTATGTTCTTAACAAGATAAAAGAAAGTAACTGCAAATGCACAACACATGGCCGCCGTCCGGCGTCGTGGCTGATATATAAAAACAGATATGAACATGAAGAATGATTAGAGGCACACGTTCAGAGAAATTAAAGTGCAGCAATCAGCAAACGTTCTGCGTCATGAACACGAGGGCGAATCCCAAAATGTTTCTCTCATCAGCTAAAAGACGTCTTCTCAGTAAACTTGGAGTTTCTGCTCAGCAGCAGGTGCTGACGTACAAAAAGAGTTTAAAAAGCTTCGTCGTCTGTCCTCGCTTCAGCCTCTGCCATTTCTCTGGAAACTACGCTGCCGCTTCACGGCCCGTCGGAAAGCTCGGCTCCGTCTCTTCTTCCTGCTTTTGACTCCATGAAGGAGAGACGACGATCAAACCACCTTTAAACTGGGAAATATGTGTTAAAATGTCCGTCATGATCTGCTCTGAAGCCGGTTTCATCTCCACCAACAGTCCAAAGAAATTCACTTCACCGTCACGAAAACGACCAAACTGATGATCAAAACAGTTGATACATTTTCCGCTGATCAATAATCGATTAATCGTTGCGGCAGAAACTGAATTACTGATCAAAAACAGGATTTTAGAAAACATTGGAAATGTTTGTAAAATCAGGAAAAAATAAAAAAAATCTGACTGAAGATGTTTGAGAGAAACTTTCCGACGGGACGTGAACGCAGCAGCAGCTTGAAGTCCAGAGAGACGAGCTGAAGAGGACAGGACGCTGCAGTGGATTCTGGGACTTTGAGGAACAACTCCACACGGCTTCAGACTAGAAAAATATACCGTAGGTCCATTTTTCTGTTTGACATCTTTGACGCAGAGAAAACTCAGACGAGACGGTCGAGTCACAAAAGTTTGGTTCCAAAAAAACAAGAAAAAACAAAACAAAACAACTTTTAACGAGTCTGAACCAGAACCAAGAGCTGAACCTGAACCAGAACCAGGAGCTGGAAACTGCTAAGCAGACTGTGCTTCATGAAGCGACACACCATCGCCCCCCTCATCATCATCATCATCATCATCATCAGGACACTCAGCTGTGTATGCACACTGATGCTGCATTCAGGTCCAGTGGGGGAAAAGAACTCCATCATGGAGACTGTCAACTGATCCTCAGGCAGAAGCTCATATTTCCCACATCTTAGCCTTAACTTGAATGCAGCACATTTTCTGACTGAACCAGAGACGACGCTGTCGTCCATTTTGTCTCAGTCTGGACATCTCCGTGGAGACGAGCTGCACTCGGCGCAGTTACCAACCTGTTGCTATGGATACAGCATTGCCTGGCCGTAGCCATGGTAACAGGTTTGGCTCTGAGGAGGAATGATGTCATTTATCTTTAAAAAAAAAAATCGAACAAAAGGCAAAAAACAGAGGCTAAATAAAAACTTGGCACCGTTTGGCTCTCGCCGGTCGAGACCGCCGGGCCTGGACCGGAGACGCCTTCAAACATCAGTAACCATGAGTGCTTCATTCGCTCGCCTGGAGGGGTAGGCGGGGGGGAGGAGCTTCTGACCTAACAGCCTGGAAACGAGCGACGGGCTCAAAACACTTCAAGTATTCAGACACAAGAAGAGACGAGGAGATGGTAAAAAGGATGCGGTGAGACAAATGAAGCGCGCCCAGCCGCGGGCGTCATGGAGGAAGCAGGATGTAGAACAACCGGCTCCCGGCGTCCCGTCTCCGTCCCTGTGGGTCTGCTGGATGTGACGCGGTCTGAGGGAACCTTCAGGTTCCTTAAACGCATCCTTTGCAGGATTTGTCACTAAACAAACAGCTTTCACTGCTGTCCCCACCTTCGTCGCTTCCTCTTCCTCTGCGTGCTGCCTGGGGGCACCTGGCTGCTACCTGCCTACAGCCCTGACTCACCTGTGCACTGTCATTGGCTGAGAGCTACAGGTCTACAGGCCAAAGGCTGCAGCCCAGAGACGTCTCGACACAACATAAAACCAGAGAACCAGTCAGAGAGCAGCGAGTCTGCAGGTGGACACACCTCCAGAGAAGACAGAGACGAGTCCAAACACTGTTTTTAGGGAAATCCTACACAGCAGACAGACCTGAACAGGTGGGAGGTGAAACAAAGAAAGGTGAACTCAGAGGATGAAGGAGTGAACTGTGCTTCAGTCATTTTTCCCTCCACGCCGCCTTCCAGGCGGAGCACCAGCTAAGAGCGTTTCACTTCCTAAACACATCGGCGTCTCTCGTCCTCCGCGTGCAGACACAGCAGGGGAGGACGATGATGTCACAGTCGGTCGGAGCTTGCACGCGCTCAGTGAGACTCCCAGGTTGGCTGTTGTCATAGTGACGGTTATCCAGGAGTCTCATTGGCAGACATCCAGAGTGTAAACTGTCAGTTATGTGGACATTAGAGATAATTCATCAACAGAAACAACCACTGCAGGCAAAGACTTCATATCCCACAATCCCCAGCTACTCTGACCTCACCGTCCTCCCTCCGCTTCTCTGTCTGTCTTTTCTGTCGTTTCAGTTGAAACAACCATCTGCAGCTTGTGTCAGTGAACTCAACACAGCGAGGGGCGCTTCATGCCTCACCCTCTGCAGACCTGACGGGTGGAGTTAGGTGCAGCGGAGAGGAGAGGCGAGCTGACCTCAGAGTGTCGAGGCGGCAAAGAAAACTGACGGCTTTGAAAAACGTTAGTGAGATATCAAACGGCTCGACGTTTCGGCGGCGACTCACAAACAGGAAGTGACGTTGACGAGCAGGACGACGTCTGGTTTGACCTCAGCCTGCGACCTCGTGTCGTCGCCTCGTCTTCGTCCCGATGACGTCTGTCTGTTCGTTTTGACTTTGACAGCGAGAAACATCCCACGACAGGTTCAAAGCCCTTTGGTCATTACCTGCCCGGACACACCTGGGCCAGGTGCTACAGCGGCTTCAGGTGTATGGACACAGACATTGGAATAAAGGCTGTGTTGTGTTCATGTCAATGCTGTGCAGTGACGGGGAGCAGAGACAAGGACGCCTGCGAGGACAGGACGACGCTCTCTGCAAACGGAGACCAGGACAGGAAGGACCACCTGGAGCGTGACGGCGAGCACGAACACCTGTCTGAGTCTGAACCGAGACTCGTTTGACAAACACGCTGCAGCTCGATGAAACACGCCGCCTGTGAACGCACCAGAGCAAATAAATACGATCTGTACAGAAACAAAGCTCGTCAGTGTGTTTGCCGCCAAACGTCACCTGACTCGACCTGAACAGTCGATTCTGAAAAAAAACAAAAACAAAAACAAAAAAACCTGTTTATTCTGAAGGGGGCGGGACTAGCAGACAGGGCTCAGGCCTCAGCGCTGATTGGCCAGGCCGGCTGTCTGTCTGTCACATGCTGCTGTCCTGTAGGAGCGGCTCGATGTCCTCCGTGTCGCTGGTGGGCGTGGCCAGAGGGCTGGCGTTCTGAGCATGTGTGGCAGAGGCGCTGCTGGACTTGCGGGCGGAGCAGGTCTTTATGTCGGCCAATCGGTGGTGGTCGGGGATGAAGATGGCGACGAGGAGAGCGAACAAGACGGCGCACGCTCCGAACAGGAAGGGAGGACCGGGGATGAGCGACTTCTGCAAACACAGAGAAGAAAACAAGAGGAAGAACGACGATGAAGACGTTTATCTGAAGAACAATCAGCAACGTCACCTGAGGAGGGAGACCAGACCGAACCGTGTGTGTGTGTGTGTGTGTGTGTGTGTGTGTGTGTGTGTGTGCGTGTGCGTGTGCGTACCTCTGTGTTCTCCGTGGGTCTTCCTGCCGCCGGCTGCATGTCGTTCAGCTCCACGTTGAAGAGGAAGAAGATGAAGCCGTAGAGAGCTGGACCCAAACCGTTACACAGACCTCTGATACCTGTGATCATCCCCTGAGCCACACCTGAACACACACACACACACGCGCACGCACGCACGCACGCACGCACGCACGCACGCACACGAGGTGACATCAATACATGACAGACATGATTCCTCATCTCCTTCCATCAGACAGGTAGACAGACAGGTGTACTGACCTTGCTGGTCAGGTGATGCACTGTGAGACACCAGAGCAGAGACGGCTGGGAAGGTGATGGAGGACATGGCGGCGACGGTTCCTGCTGCCCACATCATCCTGAAAAGGACGTCAAACAAACAGAGCTGAGCTGCGGAGTCCAGACCAGAACACCTGACGACAGGTAAACACGACCTCTCTGCCGTCAGAGACGACTTCAAACATTCATCGTCCTGCGACGGCGCCACACTGGGTGGACTCACCACGGTTCAGAGCCGAAGCCGTACCAGGCCAGCTGGAAGAGCTGGAAGCCCAGACCCAGAAGAACTGTGTTCTTATTACCGATGGTCCTCATCAAGACACTGAGGACGAGAGTCTGATGGAGACAGAGACAGAGACGGAGACGGAGACAGAGACAGAGATGGAGACAGAGACGGAGACGGAGACAGATCAGGATACATAAAGAATGAAAACACGTTAAATATCCAGAACTCAAATTCAGCAGCACAGTGTTGACTCTATTTTCCTGATTGGTGAAACAACGTGAGAACATCAGGAAGATCTGAGAGCGAACGCTGGCTGATGGTCGATCAGTGCGATCACGCTGGCTGATGGTCGATCAGTGCGATCACGCTGGCTGATGGTCGATCAGTGCGATCACGCTGGCTGATGGTCGATCAGTGCGATCACGCTGGCTGATGGTCGATCGGTGTGATCACACGCGGCTGTCATCAGACTCAGCAGTCGATTGGTTTGAACCTTCAAGCGCGGCGCTGCGAAGTGACACGTGTCTGGACAGACGTCGTCCATCACGGTCGGCCTCACACGTCTCATCTCACAGCCACAAACATTCAGCTGGATTTCAGCGTTTCAGCCTCTCGGACTGTTTTAGCAGCGACTCTCTAACAGACAATCCAAGATGGCGTCCGCTGGTCGTTTCTGTACCTGAGCAACTATGGAGAGGATTCCCACCATGGCGATGAAGGCGGCGATGGTCGCAGGAGAAAACTCAATCACCTGGAACACACGACAAAACACTCTAATTAATCCATTCATTCATTCATCCATTCATCCATTCATTCATTCATTCATTCATCCATTCATTCATTCATCAGCTCCGCGTGGAGGAAACATGTTTACATCAGCTCATGAAAGTGAAGCAGCAGCTTCGACATCCACCGCCAGCGGTCATCTTCATCTTCATCACCCTCCAATGACAGCGGAGGAAAGTTTGATCAGAGGAGACAGAAAAGATGACAAGTGACAGGTAAAAACACCCGTCTGATTGGCTGATCAAACTGCCTTCATGTGGTGTCACTCCTGTCCACACAGGACTTCAGTGATTAACCAATGAGCAGCCAGCTCCAGACGTTTAGACACGGGCGTTAAGAACTACCAGCATTAACGATGACAGGCGGCCGCGCTCCCCTCGTCTGACTCTGTGTGTGTGTGTGTGTGTGTGCGCGCGCACGCGCCCCTCACCTGTCTCAGGTAGAGGAAGAAGCTCGAGTACTGTCCGGCCTCCGGCAGGTAGGACAGGAACACGGTGACGCAGATCAGCAGCACAGTGGTGTCTTTGCCGACCCGACGCAGAGACTGAACACACAAACCACATCATCATCATCATCATCGTCATCATCATCATCATCATCATCATCATCATCATCATCATCGTCATCATCATCGTCATCATCATCATCATCATCATCATCATCATCATCATCGTCATCATCATCATCATCATCGTCACAGCTGTCAATCAATCGGTCAGGGCAGCTGACGATCACAGGTCAGAATGAACACATGATGACCTCACTGCTTCACCCTCTGAGCAACAGCGTGTCACAGTGCTCACACACACACACACACACACACACACACACACACACACACACACACATCCTTTGACCTGCTGTGTGATGAGGTCAGCTGGTTAAAACCAAACACACGTGACCTCTGACCCTGTGATGTCACACTGGCGTCTGTACTCACGGCGAACGGGTCGGCCTGCTCCCACGAGATGGGGAAGCCCCAGGACGTCAGTCGCATCTTGTCCGGGAGCGACTCGGGGACGACGAAGAACACGAAGGCGATGTCTGCGACGGCGATCACCGTGGCAACCAGGACCACCAGGCTGTCCCCGTACTGAGCGGACAGGTAGGCCCCGATGGCGGGACTCGTCACCAGACTGGCTGCGAAGGTCGCCGAGACCTGATGAGACACACGAACAGATAAGATCAGGTAAGATCAGCTGCTGTCAGCTGTTAGTATGCCCTGAACACTGTCTGACGGGAGGAGACAGCTCGTCCCTGAACACTGTCTGACGGGAGGAGACAGCTCGTCCCTGAACACTGTCTGACGGGAGGAGACAGCTCGTCCCTGAACACTGTCTGACCGGAGGAGACAGCTCGTCCCTGAACACTGTCTGACAGGACAGAGACAGCAGTGCGTGGAGACGACATCCATTCGCTGTAATGCTGATTGTCTATGAAACGACAGACCTGCTGTCAGTGGAGTCCGACCTGCAGGTTACGCTCACATGTCCCATTAAAATACCTCAAACCGTTTTTGTTTCTTAAATATCAGATCGCTTTAATTTTGAGGAAAATAAAGGAAATAAATTTAACATAAAGAAAGATAAATATTCCCTGAAGCGGACTGAAGGCAGCGTCTGTCACCCTGAACACCTTCGAATCTCACATCAACACAGTCAGAGCAAACCTGCTTCCTGTTGGTTTTGTCTTCATAAACGGGACAAATACAAGTCAGAAAACATGTTTAACCTTGGACGGGATTTTAGGTTATGAGATCCCAGAGAACTGGAGCTGAAACGATCAATGTGAGGTCGAAGATTCAGCAGCAAACTTTGATAATCGATCAGTTGTTTAAGCTTTTTTTGTTTTTTTTTTAAAATAAATGTACTTTGGTGGGACGTTTGTGTGACTGACATTTTTCATTCTTTTCTCACATTTTTGAGACTGAAAACAGAAAGAAAGAGTGGATTAATCAATATTAAAAAGTAATTATTAGTTTCAGTCCTCCTGATGACGGGAGGACAATGGACCAATGAAAAGCCTGAATGGTTCGTTTGTCCTCAATCTTACAATCTGTCCACAGGATCTCTGTTGGTCTCCACATAAACCTCACAGAGTCCACTTTTACTTGTACTTCCTGTCCGGCCTGTGACCCCGGTTCACTGCAGCCCTCCATCATAGCAGGAAACGCCAGGCACAGGACCTCCATCACACACAGTTCGCTGTGACGGCATCAGAGCGGAGACGGACCGCACGCCTCTGGACACGTGACGCCTGCTGTCTCTGGCTGTCGTTTCTGAACGATGTCGCTCTGTCAAAGTGTGTGCGTGACAGAGCGACATCACTTCCTGAGTGAGCAGGTCGGTGTAGTTACCAGTCCATAGGCCGTGCTCCGCTCATGCTCCTCTGTGATGTCGGCGACGTAGGCGAAGATCACCGAGAAGGTCACCGCGAAGATCCCCGAGACTGAGATCAGAGCGAAGTACCACCTGCACACACACACACACACACACACACACACACACACACACACACACACACACACACACAGTCAACACAATGTTCAGCAGGTCATTTGATGTATTCCTGGTTTAAAGAGACATTTATCGCTTCATTGTCCTCAAATTCGTCCATTTCCACATTCTTCAACATGAAAGATTGAGCTGCAGGGACAAAGTGTCTCAGGAAGTGTCTCAGGAAGTGTCTCAGCGTGAGGAAGCAGGGCCTTCAGGGCTGTGCTGTGTTTACAGTGAGAGCCTTGATCATGTACAGCTTGTTCATAATGTTCAGATTATTGGAAAGACCAGAGTTCAACTGGGCGTGTGTGTAAGTTAACACCACCAACAACAAACTCCTTTAACATAAGACAATGTCTTCTTCCAGGAGACGATAAACATTCTAACTTCAGCTTCAGTACGTCAAACTTTGAGCACTTGTTCTTAAATTAATGCACTATGTTATATTAAACGGTCACTTTAAAGCTGCATTGAATACCATCAAAGTAAAATTAGCTTGAACGTTGAACAACAACTGAACTGGTGGATTGTGAGATGAAACCATGTGACTGAAATCAGCTGATCTCCAGCCTGAAGGGCTTGAACCAGACTTTAAAGCCACTGCAGACTCTTTGAGCTGAAGGTCAGTTTTTAAATGTTTTTAAAAGGAAACTCATCCAGAGACGAGATGTCGTTTCCTCGGGGGGAAACTACAGGACATCCGACACTTCTGGGAAACACGGCGTGTGAATCCACGTCGTGGTTCTGTGGAGAACACGAGCTCTGAGCACGCTTCACTGCTGTGGCTGATCTCTGATCTGCGGCGTTCAGGCTGATCCCGCTCACATGAACAACATGTGACTGTTCAGACTCCAGCAGACTGAAGCCTGAGCGAACAAAAGCCTTCAGCAGAGCCTCCACCCGCTCCACCCGCTCACACTACATTTTCATCGTCGACTCGTCAGTTCATTATCTGCTCCATTAACCGTTCACTTGACGAAACGTCAGAAAACGCTGAATTACATCCGTCAGGGAGACGTCATCAAATGTCTCCATTCAGTTTAAAGTGACAGAAAACAGACTAAAGGTGCAAATCCTCCTTCTTTAAAAAGGACTTCAAACAAATCATCAGTCGTTTTTGTTGCTGGTTCATTTTCAGTCGATGAACTGATCAATTCATGGATTATCTGCGAGCCTCTGGATCACAGCGATGACGTCTGCAGCGCAGCCAACACTCAGCAGAGAAAAGCTCGTCTCTCGCTCTGAGGCGGCTTCAAACAGACCAGAACGCCAGACTCAGCCGAGGAGTCGAGTCACTAATCAGGTCATATATTCTCAAATACTCCATCCAAACACCAGCTGATCCCACGCAGAGCTGGAGCCAAAACAACAACAAAACAAGACGTCACCTTTGATCTCCAGAATTCATCAGTAATCAGAAAAACCATGATTAGTTTCAGGCCTGAAGACCATCAGGCAGAAGAAACACTCACTGTAACCTGATCTGACATCAGTCGATCAATCTGCTTCATTTCCAGGAACAAACCAACTTCACCACAACTCTGACAGAGCAGAATGATGGGAAGAGAGCAGAGGAGCAGAGGAGGAGGAGGTGAGGGGGAGAGGAGCAGAGGAGGAGGAGAGGAGGAGAGGAGGAGGAGCAGAGGAGGAGGAGGTGAGGGGGAGAGGAGCAGAGGAGGAGGAGAGGAGCAGAGGAGGAGGAGCAGAGGAGGAGGAGGTGAGGAGGAGAGGAGCAGAGGAGGAGGAGAGGAGGAGAGGAGGAGGTGAGGGGGAGAGGAGCAGAGGAGGAGGAGAGGAGCAGAGGAGGAGGAGGTGAGGAGGAGAGGAGCAGAGGAGGAGGAGAGGAGGAGAGGAGGAGGAGGAGAGGAGGAGAGAAGGAGGAGAGGGGGAGGAGGAGCAGTGGAGCAGAGGAGGAGAGGAGGAGGTGAGGAGAGGAGGAGGAGAGGAGGAGAGAAGGAGGAGGAGCAGAGGAGCAGAGGAGGAGGAGGTGAGGAGGAGAGGAGCAGAGGAGGAGGAGAGGAGCAGAGGAGGAGGAGCAGAGGAGGAGGAGAGGAGGAGGAGCAGAGGAGGAGGAGAGGAGGAGAGGAGGAGGAGGAGCAGAGGAGGAGGAGAGGAGAGGAGGAGAGGAGGAGAGGAGCAGAGGAGCAGAGGAGGAGAGAAGGAGGAGGAGCAGAGGAGGAGGTGAGGAGGAGAGGAGGAGAGGAGGAGAGAAGGAGGAGAGGAGGAGGAGGAGCAGAGGAGGTGAGGAGAGGAGGAGAGGAGCAGAGGAGGAGGAGAGGAGGAGAGGAGGAGAGAAGGAGAAGGAGGAGGAGGAGAGGAGGAGAGGAGGAGGAGGAGCAGAGGAGCAGAGGAGCAGAGGAGGAGGAGAGGAGGAGAGAAGGAGGAGGAGCAGAGGAGGAGGTGAGGAGCAGAGGAGGAGGTGAGGAGGAGGAGCAGAAGAGGAGAAGGAGAGGAGGAGGAGCAGAGGAGGAGAGGAGGAGGAGGAGCAGAGGAGCAGAGGAGGAGGAGAGGAGGAGAGGAGGAGAGAAGGAGGAGGAGCAGAGGAGGAGGTGAGGAGGAGAGGAGGAGAGAAGGAGGAGAGGAGGAGGAGGAGCAGAGGAGCAGAGGAGCAGAGGAGGAGAGGAGGAGGTGAGGAGAGGAGGAGAGGAGGAGGAGAGGGGGAGGAGGAGCAGTGGAGCAGAGGAGGAGAGGAGGAGGTGAGGAGAGGAGGAGGAGAGGAGGAGAGAAGGAGGAGGAGCAGAGGAGCAGAGGAGCAGAGGAGGAGGAGAGGAGGAGAGGAGGAGAGAAGGAGGAGAGGAGGAGGAGGAGCAGAGGAGCAGAGGAGGAGGAGAGGAGGAGAGGAGGAGAGAAGGAGGAGAGGAGGAGGAGGAGCAGAGGAGCAGAGGAGGAGGAGAGGAGGAGGAGAGGAGGAGGTGAGGAGCAGAGGAGGAGAGGAGGAGAGGAGGAGGAGAGGAGGAGGAGGAGCAGAAGAGCAGAGGAGGAGGAGAGGAGGAGAGGAGGAGGAGAGGAGGAGGAGGAGCAGAGGAGCAGAGGAGGAGAGGAGGAGAGGAGCAGAGGAGGAGGTGAGGAGCAGAGGAGGAGGTGAGGAGGAGGAGCAGAGGAGGAGAAGGAGAGGAGGAGGAGAGGAGGAGAGGAGCAGAGGAGGAGGAGGAGGAGAGGAGGAGAGAAGGAGGAGAGGAGGAGGAGGAGCAGAGGAGCAGAGGAGGAGAGGAGCAGAGGAGGAGGTGAGGAGGAGGAGCAGAGGAGGAGAAGGAGAGGAGGAGGAGAGGAGGAGAGGAGCAGAGGAGGAGGAGGAGGAAAGGAGGAGAGGAGCAGAGGAGGAGGAGAGGAGGAGAGAAGGAGGAGGAGCAGAGGAGGAGGAGAGAAGGAGAGAAGGAGGAGAGGAGGAGAGAAGGAGGAGGAGGAGAGGAGGAGGAGAGGAGGAGAGGAGCAGAGGAGGAGGAGAGGAGGAGAGGAGCAGAGGAGGAGGAGGAGGAGGAGGAGGTGAGGAGCAGAGGAGAGGAGGAGAGAAGGAGGAGAGGAGCAGAGGAGGAGGAGAGGAGGAGAGAAGGAGGAGAGGAGAGGAGGAGAGAAGGAGGAGGAGCAGAGGAGGAGGAGGAGGAGAGGAGGAGGAGGAGAGGAGCAGAGGAGGAGAGGAGCAGAGGAGGAGGAGAGGAGGAGAGGAGCAGAGGAGCAGAGGAGGAGAGGAGGAGGAGAGGAGCAGAGGAGGAGGAGAGGAGGAGAGGAGCAGAGGAGGAGGAGAGGAGCAGAGGAGGAGGAGAGGAGGAGTGGAGGAGGAGCAGAGGAGCAGAGGAAGAGGAGCAGGACAGCTGGACTGAGGCTGGTTTCACCTGTCTGACATCAGAGCTCTCCACGGTGACGACAGAGAGGAGGAGGAGCACAAAGGAAACACATACGAGGTTCGAGACCTGAGAAACTCTGTAACAGTATTAAAGTGAAGGAGTTCAGAGTGAAAACGCTGCTTCTGCTCAAACATCCTGTGTGTCTGTCAGCTGCTTCCTTTCCGCACACAAAACACTGGTCCCTGAAGGCATCGCCTGTCACTCACTCACTCACCACGGGCTGATCCTCATGAAGGGGATGGGGGCGCAGGTGAAGAAAACCGTCATGAGGAGGAAAGACTTCCTGCCCCAGATATCTGACAGCGCACCAATCAGAGGAGCCGACAGGAACGACAGGAAGCCCTGAAGAGAAAAACCGTTAGTGAACGAGCAGAAACGTTTCCACACGGAGGACACGTGAGACGGCTGATTTCTTGGTCTCACGTTCATTCAGTGTTTTCAGTAAACTGAATTATTTTTGGGTTTCTCATTGGACAAACACATTTGACGATGTTGAACTGTAAGACGCTGTGACGGACGTTCTTCACCGTTTCCTGATGTTTGATAAAGTTAACGGTGACAGAAACAGCTGTGGCTCTGGGACATTTTCTGCTTTTACTGGAGAGCTGAGAGCACAGAGACAGAAGAGACGGTGGACGACATGAACCGAGGGCCCGTCATGGATGATCCCTGAGTCTTTGGCCATTTCAGGTCAGGTGTAAAATGACTACATGAGCAGTAAAATGTGTGAAAATCACCTCTCTGACTTCAGCTTTCAGTCCAGTCAAAGTGCTCATCCTGAGATCGTCCAGTGGATCATTGAATGACATCTTAGAGTTTCTTTGTCTTTCTAAAATTCAGCATTTCCTTCCATCCTTTCATTCACAAACGGCCACAGTAAACATGACCTCATGACGTGAAGTTTAGCAGCTCTGTTTCTGAACTCTATCGATCATGTTTCCTCGACTCAACACTCCTCTGCTCTTAAATTAAAATACTTCCTGTCATGTATTACTCAGTTCTATTTCTAGTATTACCGCTTCCTGTACGTGTCGGCCGCTGTGACAGTCAGACGTCCCCCACAGGACGAAGACTCGTCTGAGTGTTCAGGTGTGACGGTCTTACCTTCACCCCTTGAACCAGGCCGTTCATCAGGAAGGTGTGCTGAGGAAACGTCTCATGGAGGACCTGAAACAGCAGCAGAAGGTCGTGAGATGACCTGAGAAGCTCTTTAATGGTTCTTATTCTCTTCATCTTGAGGTTTTCCCTCATTGTCTTTAATTGTGTTCTTTTGGAAAGTCTCTGCGCTCGTCAGCTGCTTTGTGAACTAAAGGCATCCTTAGTATTAACTTAAGACCAGAATCCTTTTTTTCTTCTGAATTCTACGAACCACTGCCGCCTGAACACCAACAGAATGTACGAGTCGAGGTGAGAGTGGAGGTTACCTCTCTGACATCCACCGACTCTTACTGGTTACACTGGAACTTACTGGTTCATCGCACCACATTTTAACTCCTTTACTGGTAACATTAAGTGGAATCTTCACAGAGGCTCATCACAAGCTTCCCTTTCATCATTACCCGACAATGCCCACACACACACACACACACACACACACACACACACACACACACACACACACACACACACACACACAGAGTATCTGAATGACTCAGCCGTGTGACGAATGGAGAAAAGTACCACGGAGATGCTTTTGTCATCATGGCCGTGGCCCGCATGTCACACGCTGAGCTTTACGTTCTCGTCTGCAGACTCTGCCGTCGACGCTCGAGACCTGCAGAGTTTGGCTGATCTTTCTGATCTGTGCCCAGCACACAGAGAGAGACTGGGAGCAGGGGTTTCCACAGGCAGCAGCCAATCGGCTGCCATGGAATGACTGGCTATTAACTCTCCTCATTGTAAAATCCTGTGTTTTGGTGACTTCCTGCATCAGATTTGATCTTCTCTGTGATCCCTGTGTGTTATTTTTGGTCTGAGAGTTCCATTAACTCCAGTGACATACTGGGACGAGCACCATGAGAGCCCAGCACAAGCTGGTATGTTTCACAGCAAGTGACAGACATCTGAAAGGCCTCGTGTGTGTCTCCATTGTTCTGTAATGCAGCTTCTCCATGTGATGATTTAACAGCTCTCAACACAAACAAGCGATAAATCCACCGTGGCCACACGATGTTTTAGGATATATCCTCTAAAAATGTCCAGGACCAGGTGTGTTCTCCAAAGCCCTGTTGGCCTTCATCTCCTTCTCAGCTCAGGCTCATGTGGACACTTAAAGAGTTTCTCCTGTTCATACTGGCCACAAACAGATCTTCTCCTTCAACTCCAACGTCAGAGAAGAAAATCCACAGTTCTGCTCCGACTCCTAATAACTATTATGAGGCTTCCACTGTGTGATTTAGGCGAGTCCAGCAGGCATCACCCAAAGCTACGGTTCTCTCAGTACAAAATGTCCTCTCTGCATTACTGTTCAGCAGGGACACGTCTGAGGAAACCAGAAGACTTGAAGTTCAGAGGACACCGACTTGATTTGACTAAGTCTACTGAAGATTTATGTCGACAGTGTGAACAAACACAGCAAACGATAAACATTTCAATGCACGTGTTGGCATGTGA
This sequence comes from Chaetodon auriga, assembly GCF_051107435.1. Taxonomy (NCBI): domain Eukaryota; kingdom Metazoa; phylum Chordata; class Actinopteri; order Chaetodontiformes; family Chaetodontidae; genus Chaetodon; species Chaetodon auriga. The sequence continues at coordinate 28,877,551 of NC_135078.1, read as the reverse complement.
GCGTTGGATTGAGGTGCTCTCATGCTTTAACAGAGGAGGACTCAGCTCCTGAGCAGAGAGATGAGTGAACCAGGCCATCGACCTGTAAACATCCAGCCGACGGGCTTTCTGAAGCAGCGTGTGTTTAGGTGTTGATGTTCAGTGTGTGTTTACTCACGGTCAGCATGGGCGTGGTCAGCAGCCCCCAGGCGAAGAACTCCAGGAAGATCACCACCACCGCATGAGTCACTCTGGCTCGGCCTCGGCCGTGCTGCGGTGGCGAGAAGAGAGGCGCAAACATTAACTATTCATCTGAGGAAATTAACCTCACTTCCTGTTCAGTCTGATCAAAACTCAGGTCTCCTTCTCCTCTCATATCTTGGACCAGATGTTTATTCTAATATGACGACTGCATGCTTAAATCAGGAAGTGACGGTCAGACTCTCTGAAAGAGATTCAGAAAAGCACTTAAAAGCTACAGGAAACCTCAACGACGAGCATGTACACAGGTACACACAGCATGCTTGATGTTCGGTGGCACAATCGAAACTGATTTGGGGGGGTGGGGTGGGGTGGGTGGAGCGACACAGGAAGCAGTCTGTTATAAATCGGAGGGGCTTTCAGAACCTGAACGGTGTGAAGGAGCTGATTCACTGCGTTCAGCACACCAGGTAACAGCGTTCAGTGACGCTGAATGGATTTTCTCCACAGTACATGCTGCTGTGTTAAGACACTGCTGGCTCAGCTGGACTTCAACATAAACTCTGATTTAAGAACAATCAGCCCGACACTCCCGTTCCTTCTCTGATTCAGCATGGAGGAGCTTTCTGGATTTCACAGGAAACAACACGGTGCATCAGTGAGTGGGGTCTGTGCACAGAGAGCTGCGCACCAAACTCAGTTCAGAAATCTACCAAAAGAATACAAAGTCAAAATGAAGCTGTTTGTGGAGCAAACAGCTTTAAACAGGCTCCACCTCAGATTCAGTGGATGAGAAGCTGAATGTGTCTGGTACGTCACGACCGACAGTCCAGAGAAAAGTCGGGTTTGGACATGAATGAGAAAGTTCCTGCAGACACACATCTGCATGATGCCTTCACTGACAGGCCAGCCCTCCATTTACATTACGTTACACAGTACAGTAAAAGCCACATTCAGTAAATGAAACCGCACTTTTCTCACACTTTTCCAGTCATTAGACTCATGAGCGGCTGGAAAAGCTTAACGAACACGAAGGACCCACAGAAGAATCCATTCTATGCAAATTTATCACAAGAACTGCCCGTGAACACATCGAGCTCCGTGGAGTGTTGCTCTGTCATGTGTTGACTTTGTCGACAAACGGCAGCACTGAATCAGGCGTCTTCAGGTGCGAACAGAGTGTACTCAGGTGAGTATTTCACCTGGATTCTCCAAGCAGAGGAGAAACAGCGCTGTTCGTTATCAAAGTTTACTCAGAGTAAACATGAGCTAGCTAGCTGACGGAAGAACTCGTTAGCTAACTTTAGTTAATGACTGAATTACCTCACATTCTAGCTAACTTAGCTAACCCGCCTCTTTAGCTGCCAGCCTTTGCGTTTATCTCTATCTGACAGCGCCAAACTAACAGACTTGTCACCTGCATTGTTTTTCCATTGTCTGTACATCGCAACGAAGCAGCTGTCAGTCGTTTAGCTTCATTTTAAACCTGTTTTCACAGACCGACATTAGCCACCAGCGCTAACGTTAACCAAGCTAGCGCCCCACTCACCGAGCTCCGGACCAACATGATGTCGTTGGCCTCGGTCGCTGTTTTCTCCAGGCTCATCTCACATCTTGCCGTAACGATTTTCACATCGAGTTCGTGCTGCTCGGCATCCTGCTGGTGTTTCCCCGTCTCTTCCAGTGTGTCCCGCTGAGTGAATAATCTTCCTGCGCTATCATGGACTTCTGCTAAAGTCGACGCGAACGGAGCGGTAAACTGTGGAGGGGGGATCGGCTTTCGTGTTTCACCAAAATTCCTCTGCTCTGATTGTAATTTAACAGTTCGTCATGTTTTCCTCATCGGAGTCTTCCGGCTGAGTGGCTTTGTCGCCTCATTCTATACCTTTACCATTTCAAAGGCGATAAACTCCGCCCTAATGGGCCGTCTCTGAGAACAAAACGAACGCATTTCCCCCGGCGCGCGGTGCCTGCTTCAACGTATGTGACAGTAGACTGTTAGCTGCCCCCAGATCGGCTCTTATTCAGGCTCGATTCTCCACAACACTGTCGATAGCTAAGAGATCTGACTCTGGGTCAGCTGACACGTTTACTCCCTGTCGTTGAACCTGCGCCATCTGCTGTGCCGCCGTTCATACTACAATGCAGATGATGTGTTGTTAACTTGGCAACGTACGAAGCTTCAGGTGTCGAAACATCTTAAATATCAGCGCGCAAAAGAAACCAAATACTGTTCGCGTTTACACGATTCTGTCTCCCTCTGTGACAAAAACAGGTCAACGGAGAATCTCAGTATTTGGCAGGAAGAGACAGCAGCACATCGCGCTGCCGATATTCGCCTGGATCACTATTTAGCAAGAGGCAGAAAGGCGGGACTCGGCGGTGGAAGAATTTTTGGCTTCAAAGCAAACTTGCACAACAACCAGTGTCAAGACAACCAGCATAATAAATCACGCTTCCGGTTAAAAGTTTTTAGAACAAAAGCCTCCATAGAAACGATGAAACAATTGACTAATACCAAATATGATGGTTTTAGTTGATAATAGAACAAATAAGAGTGACCAAGGCATTTCTTTTAATAGTAATTATTATATATGAATATATCACATCCATGTTTTTAAATTGTGCAAACAAAATAGTCTCATAGATGTTGCAATAAAACTGGATGAAAAGGTTAGTGGTTACAGCAATATACTGATAATTTCCTCTATTAATCAATTAATTGTTTTACCTGTCAAACTTCAGAACATGTGAAAAATGGCATTCACGGTTTCCCAAAGTCTGTGACATCTTCTGCTTTGTTGTTATGTCTGATCTTGACTTGTTCAAGCCTGTCCTCAAGACACCTCATATGACAGATAAGACACAATACATGCCACGAATCAGAATTATATGGAAACGTGATCATAAAACCAGGAATTAAAGCTCTCATACAATCATAGAAAATAAACAATAAAACAATTTAGAAACCTTGAAACAACCGTAATTTAATTATTTGAGAATTTAAAAAATCAAATTGATATATGACACAACATGTATATACTCTGAATTTTGTGGTAAATGTAACCTTTTCATCACAAATATCTTTATTTTGATGTGAATTCAACACATCCTCAGTATACCTTTATTTCAGTCCAGGTCCTGGTCCAGGTCCTCTTTAATGTGCCCTTTCTTCCAGCAGACCTGATTCAAATGACCTGCGCTTCATCGAAATCTGCAGATTCATTTAAATCAGGAGTGCTGGAGCAGGAAAACATCTAAACCACGCAGCCACACCAGGGGGACCAGGACCAGGACTGAAAACGCTGCTAAGATTTAAAAAAAATAAAAAAAATACTGCATCGAAAATCTCACTTTTAATTTGAAGACCCCGTCGCCTCACTTCCGCCCTCCCTCCATTTTAGCGCAGTTAGCTTGATCGCACCGCGGAGAGCCAAACGGAGGCAGAGCGGATCAATTTGGAGCCGCGGCGGTTGATCGGGATTATGTGGCGACACTGATTGCTGCATCGGTAAGAAACTGCGGCCTCTGGCACCGCCGGACAAGCCGTTTAACGGGCCGTTTGTCCGCTTTGACGTTTTAGCGCAAACCAGCTAGCATAGCGCTGTGTTTTCTCCTCACAGACCTCCCCTCTCCCTTTGTTCGCTTGCGCCTTTTTTTGCACCGATGCGGGTTTTATAAATACTGGCGCAATATGGCTGCCGGATGGGGGTTGACCAATTATCTGTGCACATATTTGAAGATGTTGGAGTGTAAGCGACAGGGCCGGTGCTGAGGCGGACACCTAATGAAGAGGGTAAACTGTGACCTCTGGCTGGTCGTCTTCATCATCATCATCAGGCAAAATAACCAGCTCGTCTGCAGCAGCCACAGACGAACATTCATGACAGTCTGTGACTGGTCACACACACACACACACACACACACACAGGAAGAGGAGGAGGAGGAGGGTCATCTATTCTGCAAACAATAACAGTGTAGAAGAAGAAATGTACAGAATGTCTGGATAACGCTGAGCTGACAGGCTGCTGTGTCCAGAGTCAGCTGACCTCAGGTGTGCTTCCTGTGTGGCTCAGCCAGGTGTGGATTGTGTTGACATGGTGACAGATGTGTATTGATGCTGCTTGTCTTCATTGCGTTGAGTTGAGACACTTTGAGGTCATCGTTTGCTGCTGCTGCTGCTGCTGCTGATGATGATGATGGTTGATCAAAATCTGGATTAAAAAATGATCATTAGATTTTTACCAAATGCCGGCGTGAGGAGACGCTGCGTTTGGTGTTCATGGGTTTTCTCGGAGCAGAAAGACTGAACCGCAGGACATTTTGTTCTGCCTCCAGCCTCAGAGGTCAGTGAACGCATCACCAGGTGTTCACAGTCACCTGTAGCTCAAAAAGAGGCGTGTGAGGAGTCAGTTTAGAACAGGATGTGATGTTTACGTCAGATGACTGAACACGAAATCCAGATTAAAACCAGAACACGAGTGTGAACAAGCCAATTATTCAGCGTTCCAGAAAAAAAACGAGTCTACAGTCAGACCACAGTCAGACTACAGTCTACAGTCAGACTACAGTCAGACTACAGTCTACAGTCAGACTACAGTCAGACTACAGTCTACAGTCAGACTACAGACTACAGTCAGTCTACAGTCAGACCACAGTCAGACTACAGTCAGTCTACAGTCAGACTACAGTCAGTCTACAGTCAGACTACAGTCTACAGTCAGTCTACAGACTACAGTCAGTCTACAGTCAGACTACAGTCAGACTACAGTCTACAGTCAGACTACAGTCAGACTACAGTCAGACTACAGACTACAGTCAGACTACAGTCAGTCTACAGTCTACAGTCAGTCTACAGACTACAGTCAGTCTACAGTCAGTCTACAGTCTACAGTCAGTCTACAGTCAGACTACAGTCAGACTACAGTCTACAGTCAGTCTACAGACTACAGTCAGACTACAGACTACAGTCAGACTACAGTCTACAGTCAGACTACAGTCTACAGTCAGACTACAGTTAGTTACAGTCAGACTACAGTCAGAGGAAGCTGCTTAAAAATGACTTCAGTGATGAATCCGTTTAGTTTTCTGCTTCTGAACTGGTGAAACGATCAGACCTGAACTGAAGTTGGTCATTAGGTTCACCAGTTGGACCAGAATCTTCTGCTCTTCTTCGTCTTAAACAGGTTTAAATTCAGCGTCTTTAGGTTTGAAGCGTTTGTTGAACAAAACGAGACGTTTTCAGACTGTTTGCTGACTTCAGATCAGTGGATTCATCGACGCTGGCAGAGCTCTGTGTTGATGCTCGGTGTTACAGGAATACATCAGCTTTCCTTTCTATGGTGTGATGATGATGATGATGATGCTAAGAGCAGCAGATCTTCCTCCAGCTCAGTTTTCCAGCCTCTGTTCTGAGCTTTGATCCTCACAGTGGATCTTTGCCTCCTGCCGGGTTTTTGGCTTCGTCTTTCCGCCTGGTCTCGCTCTGGTCCTGGTCTCGCTCTGATCCTGGTCTTACTCTGGTCTTGGTCTTGCTCTGGTCTGCTGTCGTACAGAGTTACTGCGATGCTGCATGTATGTGATTGGCTGCTCGCGTGGCAGCAGCTCTGTGCTCGTCGCTGCAGTTGTTTTTATGCACATAGACAGACAGCAGAGTGTTCAGAGGAGTGTCTGTCTGTCTGTCTGTCTGTCTGTCTGTCTGTCCAGCACTCAGTTGTCGTTCACTCTCTGTTTGTTGACCTTTGATGATCAGTTTTTGTAAAATCCATCGAGCTTCAGACACAAAGTGATGAGATCAGCTGATCGGATCCATCCCATCACCGACTGATCGATCAGAACACGATTCCTCTGCCATGACAGTGAAGTGAGTCTTTGGGTTTTGGACAATGAGTCATCTGAAGACATCATGACAATTAAAACAATACAGAAACCAAACAATGAAGAGCAGAATAACAGAAAGAGTCTTTGGATTTTTCTGGACTCGATTAACTGAAAACATGATAAATAATCAATAATGAGGACGATCACTAGCTGTAGAAACTTTGAATGAAGTCAGATTTTGGAGCTGACCGGCTGTTTGATCCGTCCATCACGGCGGCTTCAGGTGGTTTTCAGAGAATCATAGCGGACGACTACCGACAGAGAGACGAGCAGCTGACCAATAGGAGCACAGAGCGCTCCTCACCTGTGAACAGGTGCAGTGAAGGAGGGATGAAGGTGGAGCTGAGGAAAGCTCACACTCAGCACAGACAGCCAGAATCAAACACACAGCGCCAGACGCCATGTTTGTTTACCTTCCTGTTCCAGGAAGTCAGCCTCTAGCACCTCCTTCCTGATGACATCACGCAGGTGGTTAAAGGTGGTGAGCTGTGATTGGTCTGTCAGACTTCCTGCCTGAAGCCGCCGTTAGTCTGACTGTGGAAACAGTTCATTAATGAATGGAGAGATCAATCACGATCGGCTCGGACTTGTGACAGCGGCGCTCATGATCACATGACGCAGCCACACTGGTGGTCCGCCGGGACACCTGAAGAGAACTGAGCCTTCATTAATGTTACCAGTGAAACCAGTCGTGAGTCAACGTGTCCACCGAGCGTCGGACTCCGAGAGTTTCCTCAGATAACGAGTCTTTTTCTAACGAGCTCGTGTGACGACAGAAAGCAGCACAACGATCATTTTACCTTTTCGTGACGAAGACCATCAGTTCGTCGTGTTGAAGCTGCAGCAGTGAGAACATCCAGAGAGCGCAGAGCTCCGTGAGGCCGCCGCTCAGTCCTCTGTGACGAGTAACGCTGTCAGCACAGCCGCCGCGTGTTTCCAGGACCGTCGCTGGTCCAGCTGAAGAAACCACGTTCCGTGTCATGGACAGTGGAGATCATTCGTGTGTCCGCTCGGCGGCTCAGACCTGCTGTAACGTGTCCTGGTTGGTCCTCGGCCTGTGCTGCGGCCTTCCACCGAGTTTCAGGAATCCGCCGTTTGTTTTTTCTGTCGGCAAAGCGAGTGGAAACGAACGACCTCCGTGACGTCAGGCGGTTACTGAACTCTGAAATGTTGATTCTGTTTCTGCTGCAAAAATGTTTCTTGTTACAAAACAACTGAGTTCATGTCAGTCAGCTCTTCAGTTCTTCACAAGGGATTATGGGAAATGTATTCAAATGGGTTTCGCTCAGGAAGCATCAGGTTCAGCGTTTTGTCACTGCTGCTGTTTGGAGGAAGAGTTGAATGTCGACTGTTCCGGAAGCTGAACGTGTTCCAGCTGAGGATGAGCTCGGGTTTGATTGTTGATTAGAAGGTGAAGAACACGTCTGATGGTCTGATGACGCTCTGGTTTCCTCCTCAGGTTCATCAGTTTCCTCATCAGGTCCATCAGCTGTGACGTCGCCTCGGTCTCCAGGTGTTAGTCTGTCCCCGGCCTGCATGCAGCCTGTCCGGGGCCCGGCCTAATTCCTGGTGCTCCTTCTTTCCCACCTCCTCCTCCCTCCTTTCCCTACCCTCCTCCCCCTGCCCCCTCCCTCCATCCTCAACCCCCTCCCCCCAGCCCCCTCCCCCCCACACGCTAACTCCCAGCGTTCAGCCTGGACCGACGGCCTGGCTGGCTGCCCCCCCTACAGGTGGATGAATGAAGACCCCATTCAAGAGCCCAGCGGCCCCGCGGCCCCGAGCAGACGGAGGTGAGATATGAAATAGGTTTTTAAATCACTGACTCACAGAGCTCAGATGTCAGAGTGTCCTTGAACGCACCACCTGTCCGTATGATGGATGCTGAATGTTTGTGTTTCAGGACATTCAGGCGTGTCTGCAAACATGATGAAGAAGAAGAACTCGCACAAGTAAGTCTGACGAATGCGAGCTGATGATGAATCATGTGACTTTATCTCCCAGGACCAGACCTCCAGATCACAGCTGGAACATGTTTGTCTTCTTCTCTCCTCCGTCCTCTCTTTCTTTCCCGTCCTTCACTTTAACTTTTACTCTTCGTCCTTTTTGTGTCTCCTCCACGCTGTCTCGCTCTCTTCATCTTGTCCTTTGTCGTCTGCGTCGTCGGTTTCCCTCATCTCGTTTTTCTCGTCCTCTGCAGGAAACAGAGGACCAGCGTTGGTCCCAGTAAGACTCTGGCTCAGCCCAGAAGGAACATCGTGGGCTGCAGGATCCAGCACATCTGGAAGGAAGGCAGTAAGTTAGATCTGAAGAGACGTTTGGTTAGCTTCTCAGACTGACCAGGGTTCTTCTTGACCAGGGTCACACCACTGGTTTGGAGACGACCGTGAGACATGAACACCTCCTTTTTGTTCATGTTTAGCTGATCTGTGTGTGTGTGTGTGTGTGTGTGTGTGTGTGTGTCCTCTCAGGTAAGTCGTCCCAGTGGAAGGGGACAGTCCTGGACCAGGTCCCTGTTAACCCGTCTCTCTACCTGATCAAATACGACGGCTTCGACTGCATCTACGGCCTGGAGCTGTACGGCGACGAGCGGGTGGTGGGTCTGGAGGTCCTGCCCGACAGAGTGGGTGAGGAAGAGAGGAGCCCCCCCCCCACATTCAGTTTGACCACAGCAGCCTCTAGTGGATGCTAGAGGAACTGCAGGTCCACGCTGCGGTTTTATGTACATGTATGTGAGCAGAGGTGATGGTGTCAGTGTAACCTGCCTCTCTGTGATTGGTCCAGCTCCGGCCCGGGTGAGCGACTCGCTGCTGGCGGAGACGATGATCGGGAAAGCGGTGGAGCACATGTTTGAGACGGAGGACGGGCCGAAGGAGGAGTGGAGGGGGATGGTGCTGGCCCGGGCCCCCATCATGACCTCCTGGTTCTACATCACCTACGAGAAAGACCCCGTCCTCTACATGTACCAGCTGCTGGACGACTACAAGGAGGGAGACCTGCGCATCATGCCCGACTCCAGTGAGTGGAAACACACCACTATCACCAGTGTGACCAGTATGAACAGTGTCAAGTCTTTCAGCCACATGTTGGTTGTTTCATCTGTAGTTTTAAACAGCCGCCTCTCTCTCTGCAGACGACAGCGTGGCGGCGGAGCGGGAGCCCGGCGAGGTCGTCGACAGTCTGGTGGGCAAACAGGTGGAGTACGCCAAAGAGGACGGCGGGAAGCGGTCGGGGATGGTCATCCACCAGGTGGAGGCCAAGCCCTCTGTCTACTTCATCAAGTTCGACGACGACTTCCACATCTACGTCTACGACCTGGTCAAGACCTCCTAAGGCCAGAAACCCGGTCCGGGACCCCCAAAAAAGACTTACCGAGACCTGCCTAGACCCACCAACCCCCCACCACCACCGCCACCCCCCAGTGAAGAAAGGCTACAGCTACGGTTTTAAAGATCCAGCGAGTCCCCAGGATCGACGAGACGCCTGAGACAGAAGATCCAGTCTTCAGTTTCATCAAAGGCCTTAAAAAGCGCTGAGCTCATCATCATTCGAGGACGCTTCCTCTGACACATGCTCAAACATAAACCTGGTTCCAGAGCCCCGAAGGAGACCAGTGAGCCGGTGGTATCTGACATCTGGACTAAAATCACACAAAAAATCTGTTTTAGTTTGAAAAGTTGACTTTTAGAACCAGAGACATCTGCGAGGACACGATCCTGAGACGCTCTAGACCATCGAAAAGGTCCCAAACACCATCCAGAGTCAAAGCAGGTCTGGATCCTTGAAACCAGACCCCCTCCACCCTTTCCTGAAACCCTGTCAGACCGTCGGAGACCTCCGCAGTCGGTGGGGGGGGGGGGGGTGTTAATGAAGGCCGGGGTTAATGAAGGGACGGGATTTCAGGGCCCCTTTAGATGAAGTGAAAGCTGAACCGCCGTCTGTCTTTATCATCCACAAGGTGTCAGTGGATGCACAGGTGGAGCTCTTGTCCAATCACAGAGCATTTTACTGACCCCACCTCCCTGCAGGTCACCTGTTGACCAATGAAGACGCAGAGAGGAGGACGGACGAAAGAACCAGAGGACACAGTTTTATCATTTGTCTTTTGTTGAATCCTACATTACCCAGAATGCCTTTAGGTTCCACAACAGACAGCCAGAGAGGCTCAGGTGTCACATGGGCGGCATCGTTTAGCCTGTTAGCATCGTTAGCTGCCCAGCTAGCTCGCGGTCGCCACAGAGATTTGGTTTGAGCAGGAATGCTAACGATGCTAACGAGGCTAACAAGTTCGTTACAGGTTGAATTCAAGCGACGCTTCTTCTTCTTCTTCTGTTCCTGGTTCAGCTTGATTTACTCTCAGCATGTTCGTATCTGTGCCAAAAAGATGTTCATCAAAGTGTTTTAGACCCTGATGACCAGGATGATGACGATGACGATGATGATGATGATGACGACGGCGGCGTGTTCAGCAGCGTTTACTGGCCCTTATTGAACGTTTATGAGCAGCATGTTCCATTAAGTTAAAGGTTTGTGACACGTTCAGGTGCAGACATCAGGACACGTTTAAATGATGATTCAAGTTTTAACCATGAAAGCGTCTCTGATAGTATCACAGCTGTGTCTCACTGCCCGGTCCTTCATGTCCTGTTGACCAGCAGGCGGCTGTCCGTCCACAGGAGGACGTCCAATCCGTTCATTCACAAACACACAGCTGCTTTACGTGTTCGTGTTCTGCTGCTAAAGGTTAAATTAGAGGTTTAAAATAAAGTGTTGGTTTACATCCGAGCGTGACGGCGTCTTCATCGTCTCATCGTCAGAGGACGACGAAAGATTCCCAAAAAACACCTGAATGCTCCTTTAAAGTCTTCTCAGACATCCATCAGTCCTGAGTCACAATAAGACGTCGACACAACAAATCAGCAAACTGACGAAGGTCACACTGTAGCAGCTGTCAGGCCCCGCCCCCTGTCTGACACCACCTGGAGCTCTGTTTTCTGATTGGCTGGACTCCCCGGCGAGGGGCGGTCCAGGCACAGAGCTGCTGGCTGCGTTCAGCTGAGGCAGCGTCTCCGGCTGGAGGGTGATTTATGCTTTCTGCGTCTGTCCTCCTCTTCTTCTTCTTCTGCTGTCATGTCGACGCGCTGCACAGTTTCTTCTTTGTCTCTCTTTCTGTCAGCTGACTCGTGCTGAGCGGCGTGTTTCTTGGTTCTGATTGGCTTGATTCCTCCTCGCTCTTCTGTCCTTTCATCGTTATTCCTGAAAGGTTTCCGCCGGATGAATCTCTGCTTTTCTTTCTGGAAGTCTTCTAGCTTCCTGTTCAAGAAGTTCTCATCCACTTCATCTCCCACAATCCTGTGCTCTTACTGCCGTAGCTCCGCCCACCAGCCTCATAGACATTAACGTAGGCGGCCATGTTGTCTGAAGGACCTTGAGGTCTGAGAACGTGTTTGAGGCTGAATGTGTCTGGATCGTTTCTTTGATCCTGAGGGACGTTCTGACTGTAGAACGCAGTTCGTTCTGTGGAACCAGGTGTGTTCTACCTGTGCAGGAACACACCTGGTTAAGACGTTAGCATCTTCACTGTAGTGCCAGTTCTAAAACATTTTATTCTGATTTAAGTCGTGTGTTCCTGTTCCCGAGTGGAGCATTCAAACGCAGCCGTGGCTGCTCCAGGATCAGTTTGATGTCATTGGAGGACGAACACCTTTGCTTTCCTTATAAGGACGCGGCTTCAGGTGAGCTCTGGTTCAACAGATGCGTCCTCCATGTTGTTCCTGTGTTTTAGATTTGACGTCCTGGAGGAGTCCAGAACGCTGGGTTCTAGTTTGGAACCTAGAACATTCTGGAGTCTTGTTGGTAGAAACTGACAGAAATCTCTGCCGTCTGATTGGACGAGGACAAACGAGGTGACTCATCTGTTTTTCTGACGTCATGGTGTTTCCTAGAGAGGACGGCGTGTTCAGCTCTCCACCGTCTCTGAAATCTGGATCAGTCGATTGGAGGGAACGTGTGATTCGGCCTTTCAGTGTAAAGTACTTCCTGTTGAAGCACCTGTTTGTTGTTGTCATGGACCTCCTCACCTGGTCTGTTTTGGTTCCAGAAGACTTCTGATTGGCTCCTCTGTCTCTGGTCTTTGCTCTGACAGCAGAGGAATCAGCTGTTCTCAGCTCACCTGGATGCTCTGGGGCATTACCCACAATGCACCTGGCCTCAGGCTGATACCCCTCTGGTGGTGGGGGGGCAGCACCGTGTCTGGGTGGATCTTTGGACATTGTTAGTCGTCTGTTCAGGAGCCGACGCGCCGTTCGTATTTTACAGGTGTGTGTGTGTGTGTGCGTGTGTGCGTGCGTGCGTGCGTGTGTGTGCGTGTGTGTTGTTTTTGCATGCATATATAGCTCAGTGTAAATCGATGTGAGTTGCATGTCTGTGTAGTTTCAGTTGTCCGGCTGACTTCTGTCTCTTGTGGCTTTTCGGTGCCTTTTGGTTTCTTTCTCTTCTTTTCGTCTCTTGTTTTGTACTTCGTCTCTCAGAGGCGCCTGTTTTTGGGTTTGTTGAGCAAAAATAGAAAAATGACAGATGATCCTCCTCAAACAGAAGTGACAGCAGTTATTGTCATGTGACCACAGGTGATGACAGGTGTGACTCTGCTTTGGGTGGATCGTCCCTTTAAAGAGTGCCAACTCCAGATGCCAGTGTTGTACAGCCGTGAGCCGCTCACACTATTTACTAAAATAAACCATTTCTCTGTTTTTTCACTCGTGAGTCCGTCCGTGTTTCTGCAAGACGACAACAAATGAAAGAGAGTTCAGAGAAGGAAAACAGGTTTTTCACCATCCAATCGAGATGGAGACAAACATCAGGAGCAGAGTCACATGACCTGCAGCAGGTTAGTTCAGGTACTGAAGAGACAAACACGTAGAAACTGAGTTAACAGAGTGATGAGAACTGTGTCAAAATATATGAAGAAGAAGAGATCTGTGTCTGCAGGCCAGATGAATCTGACTGGTTTTACTGGTTTGAGGAGGCAAATGGGAGGAGCAGGACCTGATCACATGGACGGAATAACAGCATTAAAATTACACATTCAGATAAAAATAGTTTTTGGGTTTTGTCTGATTTTTTTAAGTAAGCAGCTTTTTGTTGCATCGTCTCATTTTATAAATGAAGAGAAAGAAGAAAAATCTAAAGATTCACAAGTCAGTTTGAAGTTTAAGAGCGACAGAATAAATCTCATCTTTTTCTATATTTACATTAACATGAAGATTTGTGTGTTTTATGGAAGTTTAGAGACTTTAAAGAGCTTCTGCACGAGAAAAACTCCAGTCACTCTGACATGAAGGTATTCAGTGAATCTGAGTATTTAAGGCCTGAAATATTTGTGTTAGAGAGAAACTGCAGAGCGACAGACGCTGAAAAACAAGGTAAAAATAGACCATAAATAGATGAGGATTAATTGACTTTAACATGAACGTGTAACTAAGAACATTAATGCTGACACAAATAGCAGAGGTGGAAAGTAACTAAGAGCTTTTTCATGCCTTTACTCTCTACATTGTACTTTTACTCCACTACAGTTTATCTGTCGGCTGGAACTACTTTAAGATTTACACACAAAGCTAAATATTCTGTTGTGCTATAGATTAAATTATCCAGCTCTATAAAGTGTGTCAGCAGTAATATTGCAATAATGAGACATCGATATAAGTTAAGTCTGAGGTTCACGTTGCCTTAAATCAAGTGACACGAACACTGATGAATGAATGAATGAATGAATGAATGAATGATAAATTGTTCCATAACTGCTGGATGTGGAAATAAACTGTTAACGGATTCAAAAGCTTAAAAACTGAAGGCAAACTGAAGATATGTCGATATTTGTTCAATTCTTATTTAAAAACAAGTGAACTTAAACATCAGTTACTGCAGCTTTAAAATACTGACGTCATATGAATTTTACAGTGAGTGACGTCACTCTCCACAGTGTCGCTGCTCTCCACTTTACCGCGGTCACTCCCATAATGCACCTCTTCACATAGTTTACAAAACCCCGCTTTTCTCGCTGTTCATTCCCAAAAACCAAAACAAACTCACAGACCTGCAGCAGGGTGGTCGGTGGGAGATGACATGAAAAGCGTCAGGTCTTAAAATGTGACACCGTCAGTCAAAGAGCGGGAAAGGCGCTACAGGAAGTTTCAGCGCCATGTTTGTTTCACATGATCCTTCTAGTTCATGAGCGTGATGATCGGTGCGTTCACGGTCCATCCGTGACAGGTGCAGCCTGACTTGTTACGCTTTGCGCCTCAGCCCTTCTGATCCTGAACCGGAAATCATGATTTTCAATATGTTCTAAAAGAAAAAGCAGCTAAAAATACAGAGAAGAAAGTGTTGTTAAAACTGTTTTCGAACTACATTCAGTATCACGCGGCTCTGAGCTGAAAGTGCAGCATTGGAACGTTTAAAGGTAATTATTAAAGTGATTTAGGAAGGATATTATTTCTAAAAATTGTTAAAATAATGTACAGCTTACCAATATCTAGAACAACAAAGGCTAAAACATTGAAATATTTTGTTTAGCAGAACTTTATTCTGTTGTTCCCATTTTAAAAAAATCCAAAAGGATATATTCAAATAAAATAAAATGATGCAGCTGATTGTATTTAGTTTAGTCAGATTCGGCTATTGGTCTCTTTTAAAGATTTAGTTTATGAAGAAAATAAATTCCAAAATATTTAGCAAAATTTAATAAATATATTTCTAAATGATGCGCTCCCCAAAGACATGCATAATTACCAATGGATTAAAACAGTAATCCACAATCATCAAACATCAAAAATAAACGTTTCAATGTCACATCTCGCGATACGTCTTCGCGTTGACTTCACGACTCCGAGATCTCGTCCATGCAAACAAAGATGGTGGCTTCCTGACGGTCCATGTGGCTGCGAAGACAGAAAACTCCGTCATAACTTTACATGAACTTATTGATTATAACTGAAACTATCAACAGACTCGATTCTGTGAGGAACCAGAAATGCAGCACGACGACGTGAGTGTGATGAATTCATGAATTTAAGCTGCTAATAAGCTCTGATAGCCTTCATGCTAACGTTAGCTTACCGGCATCTATGAAAAAAGGATAAATCGGGGTTAATTATCATCTGCTGCTCATTAGGCGGACTAGTTGACTAATTACTGAACAGTAATTATCTGCACTAATGATACACTGATAGAAATTTAGTGTTTTAACAGCTCTGAGACACTTTGGCAGTAAGCTAGGAGGTGACGCCGAACTCCGTTATAAAACGGTCAATTTTAAGGTTTTCTGGCTTCTCTGCAAACACACAGCTGTTAAAAAATGGCTCGACACACACATCTGTTCAGTCCTATGAGAACATAATGTCGGCAGCACGTTACACATCGTCGTCTTTGTCTCAGACATATAGTCCTCTGAATATGTCCAGGACCTCTCTGCCATGTGGGCAGTTTTATTATTGAGTGTTTCACAGACGCTACGTTAAAAAGAGATTAACTTCAGAATATAACAGTCGAAAAAAACCTGAAAACAGTAGAGCTCTTTAGATACTTGCACAACTTGATGATACTGAGATTTTTTTTAAAATTCATCTTTAATATTGTGAATCAAAAGCCTCCTGATGAAACTCAGTGGATGTTTGTAATGTGTGAAATCTGCTTCCTGCAGGTGATCTGGGACATTATTGGGAACAAACAGTTCTGCTCCTTCAAAGTCAAGTAAGTCTCAAACTCAACATCAAGGCCACAAGCTGGAGTGTGAGTTCAGGGAATCGGCGTCGTCGGGTCCTGCTGGGCTTTGATTGATGAATATTAAACTAAACAGTAGATTTCAGCAGAGTGAAGTTTGCCCTTTGCTGGAGGTTTGATAATCAACAGTTTGAGTTCAGGTGTCATCTCCTCTCGGTCTGCAGGACGAAGAGTCAGAACTTCTGTCGCAATGAATTCAACATCACAGGTTTGTGTAACCGCTCGTCCTGCCCGCTGGCCAACAGCCAGTACGCCACCATCAGGGAGGAGAAAGGTAACGACCGAGTCCGTCCGCCAGTAACACACAGACAGTCTGATGAAAATATTCAGGAAAAACGACGAGCTCTCTCTTAAAATACCAGTAATTAATGTCATTGGTCAGCTCATTCATCATGTGTTCACTTGCTCTGCAGGTCAGTGTTTCCTCTACATGAAGGTGATTGAAAGAGCAGCTTTTCCCGCCAAGATGTGGGAGAAGGTGAGCAGGACGCCGGTTCATTGACTTCATGTTTCAGTTTGTACGACATCTTTTCTGACCTGAAATCAAAAGTTTTTCTTCTTGTTTGACCAGAGAAGAACTTCTGACTCAAAGCTTTCAGGAAAAAATACACGAAAGACTTAACCTGCTCAGTTTTTATGGTTCAGTGTGGGACAGCGAACGAAGAGGCAGGACATGTACGTTTGTGTTGAAACTCTCTGTGTGTGTGTGTGTGTGTGTGTGTGTGTGTGTGTGTGTGTGTGTCCAGGTGAAGCTCAGTAAGAACTACGAGAAAGCTCTGGAACAGATCGATGAGAATTTGATCTACTGGCCTCGATTCATCAGACATAAATGCAAACAGCGTTTCACCAAAATCACTCAGTATCTGATCCGCATGCGCAAACTGGTCCTCAAGAGACAGTAAGTACCCCGAAAGTAATACCAAGAACTACAACTCACTACAGGAAGTAACTGCACTGAGCAGGACCAATGAAATCCTTCTCACAGCAGACTGATGATGGTCACAGCTTCATGAAATCTGCACAGACCGATGATGTTTGGTGGAGTTTGGTTTTCAGTTTCTGAAGAAGTTTAAACTCAGAAAGTCAAAACAGAATCAGATGAAGGTTTATTGATCCTCAGAGAGGAGAACAGATCAATGAAGAAAGTAAAAACATAAATTACAAGCAGTAGAAATACACACAGTACACTAGTGTTCAAGTAATACTGCAGTACTGCTCGTACAGGCAGAGTGTTTGACTCAGATCGATCGGTTTGTGTTTTCAGGAGGAAGCTGGTTCCTCTCAGCAGGAAGGTGGAGAAGCGAGAGAAGAGGAAAGAGGTGAGCGTCGGTCAGCTGGTCACACAGTGAGAGCCAAACGCTTCAGGTGTGTTTACCTGCCTGTCTGTCTGTCTGTCTGCCTGCAGGAGAAAGCTCTGATCGCCGCTCAGCTGGACAACGCCATCGAGAAGGAGCTGCTGGAGAGACTCAAACAGGGAACGGTACGACGCCGCCGGCAGCTGACTTGGGATCAGTTTCACTGTCAGAACAGACGAGTTGAAGTGTAGACTTTAAAAACACCAAAAAAGGACTTTTTTTTACAGTAACGAGAGTAAATATACAAGCAGGTCAGTTTTATTGTCAGGCAGAAGTTTTCAGGACACTTTGCACCTGGATCAGGTTCAGACTCTCAGTCCACTGAGACCCAACAGCAACACTCAGCCACCAGCTGTCAGCTTATTGTAACACAAGTACGAACACGCTAACGTAAACATGCTAACATGCCAATGAAAACATGCTAACATGCTAAATGTCAGACATTAGGACGTTAATGTGCTCGTTCACATGACCCTGTTGTTGAGGTTGTGTGAGCTAATGTTAGCATTTAGCTCAAAGTCCAGCAGTTTGTCAGAATCTGAAGTGTGTGTGTGTGTGTGTGTGTGTGTGTGTGTGTTAGTACGGAGACATCTACAACTTCCCGATCCACGCCTTCGACAGAGCTCTGGAGCAGCAGGATGAAGAGAGCGAGTCAGAGGAGGAAGAGGAGGAGGAGGAGGATGACGAGGTGATGAAGGAGCCTTCAGAGGTTCAGTGTTTCAGTTTCACTTTCCGTTGAAGGACCCTGAACGTGTCTCTGTGTCTGCAGGACGTCGGCAGGAGAGAGTTTGTGGCGGACGATGAGGTGGAGGAGAGCGACCTGAGCGACTTCGAGGTAAATCTTCATCATCTTCATCATCTTCATCATCTTCATCACAGGGACAGTTCGCCGTCTGTGAGATGTGTGATTAGTTTAAAGCTTCACGTCTAGAAGCGTCTGACGGCCAGAGGCGGTGTGTTATCAGGTGGTCAGAGGTCAAAGGTCACTGACCATCAAACATGTTTTGAACTTGAGAATTCACACGATGATTATGACATTTCATCCAAACGAGGAGGAAATCAGACATTAACTGACAGGCGTGACGGGCGCCGCAAACAGGAAGTGATTCTAGTTCAATCTGACAAACACAAACAGCTTTCATTGGTTTTCTGTTCGCTCGTCTGTGGTGACATGTGGAGCTCAGGAAGTCGTTTCTTCTTTCAGGACATGAACAAACTGAAGACGAGCAGCGACGAGGAGGAACAGGACGAGGAAGAGGAGGAGTCGAGTGAAGAAGAGGAGGAGGAGGAGGAGCAGGAGATGGAGATGGAGGTGGAGACAAAGACAAAGACAAAGACAAAGGCCTCCAGGTCAAAGGGCAAATCTCCCGCTAACGGCTCGGCGGCTAGGAAGAAGCGAGCGTACGTGGAGATCGAGTATGAGCAGGAGGCGGAGCCCGCCACCAAGAGCAGAGCCACGTAGTGACGTCACACCCTCAGCTGCCAATCGAACTGTGAGCTGTCTGTGAGGTCGACGGCCTCCGCTGAGGACACGCTGACACGCTGGTCAGTTTTTGTTTTCTCTCCGTCTGAACTGTGCGGCGGCGTCGCTGAACGTTCTCGTCCTCACCGCGTCTCAACTCTTTGCCTTCATCTCTGTTTGTGCGTCTAAACGTGTCGCTCTGCGGCGGCGTCACCAGCGCAGGACCAGTCGTCGTCTGTCAGACTCTGCTGAGGAAAAACCCGCCCACCTCCCACCGGCACTTCCAGGTCTTCTTCCGTCGGCGCCGTACGTTCTGTCACGAGCCGTCCTGCGATGAATCCTCCATCAGTTTGTGCCGCTGTTGTCCACCCTGTTACATCACTGCGGCGCGGCAGAATAAGAGAAACGCCTCAAAGACTGAACGTGGTGTTCCTAATAAACTGGACACTGATCCGTTTGATACACTTATCAATAAGCAGGTGACATTTAAACCATTTAAGGAGAAAGAAAAAATAAAAATACACCATTGATTTTATGTCTGACGCTTCAGATGTCTGAAAACGAAAAACAGAATGAATCAAGTTTTTGGGAAAAAAAACCTGAGTTTGAGATTTTTCTTCTTTTCAGAAAAATAACGAAAACGCAGAAACAGAAACTTCAGATCTGCTCTGATTCAATCCCACAAAGTGACTTTAACTCTTTAACATTAAAAAACTGCTTTGTTTTGTTAAATATTAAAAACAACGTGAATAAATCAGCTTCAGTGTGTAAATCTGCGTCTGTTTCCCGTCAAACCTTCAAAATCTGCCGGAAAACATGAACTCTGGAAACATCTTCGGATCTAAAACAACTACCTGATCCCGTCTGACTGATCTTGGATCAGTTTTATTCTCCAGATTTTGACTCGTGTTTCATATTTACCGTTTTCTGACAGCAGGGTGACGTAACAGGAAGCAGAGCGGAGCGTACAGGATGTTGATCACCCCGATAAACACCATGAGGGTGGGAAAACCCACGGCCTGGACCAGAGCGCCCCCTGTGGACGGTCCTGAAACAACACAGATTTTTAAGTCTCATCATCAGGACAGAAGAACGTTTCAGTGCTGACGTCTGTCTTCCTGTTTTATTTTGAAAGGGTTTCTCCTCTTGTGTCGTGTTTGTTAGTTTGTTGAGTTTTTTGTGCTCTTCCTGGTTCTTGGTGGTCATGTGGTCACTGTTCCACCACTGCACTGTGTGTGTGTGTGTGTGTATGTGTGTGTTACCTATAGCGAAGCCCATACACAGCGCCACGTCAGCGATGGCGTAGACGCTGCCGTAGACAGAGGCGTGACGGATGTCGACCAGGTAACCCATGATGGCCATCATGGAGGAGTCCACCATCCCTGAAGGAAACACAC